>NC_139971.1:39178460-39483460 GCF_963993115.1 Abramis brama
ACCCTGGAGGGGGAGAGCATGGCGGTGGAGGGCGAGGAGCTGATGCCCAGCCTGCAGGAGGCCTTGAGCTCCGACATACTCAACGACATGGAGTCCGTGCTGGCGGCGACCAAGATCGACAAGGAGAACTTTCTAACCTGGCTATAGAGCGCCTGAATCCAGCACTACTACTACGCCTTCTCTTCCAACACGCTGAACTGCTGCCTAATCCAATCTGTGAAGGATGCGTAGATGCTTCGAGTTGAGAAAAGAAAAGACATTTCACCCTCCTTGGACATGAAACAGTTTTTCTCTTCCTATCTTCCATTCACTACGTTCGGCCGAATTGGTTTTAAAAGCTGAGGTATTTTAACCGTTGGTCCTTTTGTGCTTCTTTTTTTTTTCTTATGTCTTTTTTTCCATGTCTGCATCCTCAAGGCTGGCCCATGAACAGACAAGTATTCACACGTACCCGATTCTCTTCCACGGCTGTACTGTATGATCAGCGTGCGAGTATTCCCCTCATGAACTCCTCGCTGGGCGAACGGGGCCGATGGGCTCGGGCGTTCCTCGAGAGTGAGCGATAAAGACAGATGAAACCCTAAATCAACATCCCTGATCTCAGCTCAGCCACAATTGACTGTTTTTCCCTCATACAGTGACGAGCCTGAGAAACCAAAAAGCGACGAGGAGGTCGTCTGTACGTGTTTTTTTTGTTGTTTTTTTTCCGATGGGATCGGGATTGAAAGGTTTCAACGTGTGGCTTTGGTTAAACGAATCCTGCTGCTTGGCTGTGCCAGCAATATCACTCTAGAAACTGTGTAATCAAGTGCCTTCAGACAAAACAAATCCTGTCCTTTTTACACTAGAGATCATAGATCAAATTTGAAAACGTTTTCATTTACTTACTCGCTTCATTAATCAAAGTATATTTCTTTCAAAGGTTTTATAAAAAAAAATATTATGTTGGGATTTAGGGTTAATTTTTTTTGTTTTTTTTTGTCTTTCCTTAAAGAACCCTAGCCTCTTTGTGTGTTAGTTTTATTTAAGCCTGATTTTGTTTCTTGACGGTTATGGCATTCATTTGTGATCAAAGAACAAATCAGATCTGTTTTTGCTCTCGGATTTATACATTTATATTCCAAGAGTGCATGAAATGATTGACAGATAACACTGACAAGATGGACGCTGTCGTTCATAATCAATCTGAGGGGGGAATCGTTTGGTTTTGTTACCGATATCTCTTTTTATCTTACGATTTTAGTATCTCAGTTGATATGTGCCTGCTTACTTGCTTGTTTTAGTGAAAATATCTCATCCGAAAGCAAGGAAGAAAATATCAAGGGCACTTTGCTCAATAGACAGACATCTCTGATATGAGCTCCAGTAGAGTCTGTGCCAGTTATGTTGATGTTGATGCTGAGATGGATATCGGCAGTAAGTGGAAGGTTCTGATAAGTTTAGATGGCTAGATGAGCATGTCTTGATGGTTAGTGCTGTAGATTAGCTGTTAGCTTGGATTTGACTTGGTAACTGTGGATATGAATGATAGAGTAGACTTTAATGGAAACAATCAGTTATCGTTTCTGTCAGGATTTCTTCGATGAGGCTTCCAAAGACTTTTTTTTTTTTTTTTTTTAAGTAATGATTCTTTTCTCTTAATGGATGACACGAAAAAAATCTATCATGCCTTTATGTACACGTAAAACATAAGCTAATGAGAAAAGGTCTAATTGATTAGTGAGGAGATTTCTAATGAAGCAAGATTTGACAGGCCCTGTTTTGCTGGTTGTGATGTCAGTACTAAAGACACATTATTAGGCAGGTTACCTTGGTTTACATTATTTCACTATAGAAGAACACTACAGGAAATTCACTGCGGATTCTTTGCATTCAGTAATATACTTTGAATATCTCCTCTTGTTTACAATATGGTTATTTTTACACTACATAACTATAGCTCAATAACTGGCCCGTACACTAAATGCATTTTGTACTGTTTTTTTTTAAAAGGTGACATTTTATGAGTATAATATTCAGTGGTTTGGGTGAATAATACCGCTAAGGTATATAACTCAATTGCCTCAGTAAGCAAACATTTTTATGGTCAAATTTTATGATCAAAAACAGCAAGCTAGGCCATAGTAATGAATGTTAGAGGTGAGGAGAAAAAGACGAGATAAGAGAAATATCTATTTTTGCAAACATAGTATTGATGGCAGACTCTAGTGGGGTAAAACAGTGTTGGAGAGAGCAATGCAACAAAATGTTTTATGAATTGTGGGTACAGTTATGGTATTGCACGTTTATAGAACATTGACTAAAATTTGTATGTCACTTAAACATGATTTTATGCTTGCTTAGTGTGCAAATGTTCAGAATATATAGTAACTGTTTACTTTTTTTGTAGTGGTAGTACTAATCACACAAGTTAATGGATTGGTATTTAGATTTCTTTAAATGCACCCAGAATGAATTTATATCCATTTATTATGATCTAATGTTTTTTTTGTTTTGTTTTTTTTTTGCTTTTTTTTTTTTTTAAATCAATGTATGTGCATGTACCTTAGAACCTTAAGTTCTGTTACATTATATCTCTTTACATATTACTTTAAAATTGGCCTGGAATAAAGTATATACTTTGGTAGATACTGTCTTTAATCGTATACTTATGCATTATGAGCATACAATATTATTAGATATTCATTGTAAATTGTGTGTGAGGAAAATGTACAACATGCAGCCCAAGGCATTAGACTAAACTAATTTATTAGATCATTTTCACTACCATACATGAAACTAATTTCAACACATCTAAAAAAACAAAAATTAAAAAAAACATATTTTTTACAAAAATACCATAAACTTATAAAAAAATCCCTGAACATTAACCAAAATTGTCAAAATAATATGCCTCTGATATCTCTTTAAAAAGACTTTTACAGGTTTAAATTTTACAAACTAGCAAAGATAGTCTAAATTAAGTACAAATACTAGATTAGACTAGACAGAAAAATCACTGAAAACACATTTGAGTTCAAATATTCACTACTAAAATGTGAAAACTGCTAAAAGAGCAGATTATAGTATATCAAACAAATCATCCACTGCTTCATATGCATATTAACCATGGTAAAGTGAAAACTTTCTCTTCAGATCATGACTAGCATGTAGCAATACTAGCCTGTATTTCCTCAGTGGCTCCATTTTAAATGATGGCATCATGTTCCTCACTGAATGACATGAAATATATATTAGCAAGGTTATATTATAACATATGAACATGTATAAAACATGGCATGTGTAATACATAATTGAGAAGTAATAGGTACATGGTTCACAAACATCACATCATATATCCTCATGTTTTTTTTAAGCGAGCAATTATGTAAATGTAAAAACATTGAATAAAACAATAGGTGTGTTCGACTTGGGCTCGCGCTGTTTGTGTTTCAGAGATGACGCGGAATAAATCATTTTTGTCAAATTCCAATATTTGTCAAATATACAGACATTTCAGGCATTTTCATGTGGCAACAGAAACACTTTTCATTCAATACTTTGTTCTTGTTTGTACAAGAATAAAGTCCAACATACTATTTAAATACCAATAAAAATATTTTTTATCAGTTTTATTTGGATAAAAACTGCCTGGCCAAAAAAGTCACTGTTTGTATTTAAATTGGCAAATGCCAATGATTGGACCAATGACTTCAGAGTCAATAATTGCATCATTATTGCAGTGATCATTATGTTTCTATCATGTTATATGTTTGGCAACAGTTCTTCTAACCCTAATTGATGGAGTGTGTAGCTTTTCATTTCTGAAACAACCATGTATGAAGACACATCATGGCCATATTCCAGGATGACAATGTCAAGATTCATCAGGCTCAAACGGTGAAAGAATGGTTGCGAGGAGCATGAAGAATCATTTTCACACATGAATCCAGAGCTTAAATTCATTGAAAGTCTTTGGGATGTGCTGGAGGAGACTTTACAGAGAGCTGGACTCTTGCATTGTCAATACAACATCTTGAGCAAAACTGATGCATCTCTTGATGGAAATAAATGTTGTGATGTTATTTCCATCAAGAGGTGCATGTTTTTTGACCAGGCAGTGTATAATATTATACGATTACATTACAAGGGCTGTTATAAAAACACTGATTTGTGAGCGTGGAACTTATGGTGTCAGAATAAACACATGAAAGTTGTCAACAATGAATAAGACCAATCGTGAAACAGCTGAGTTGTCATCAGAGCTTGTGGAGAAATTGCACAGAATGAATGCTCTTGAATCACTCTCGCTTTACTGATGCCATACGACACGCACTGCTTAAAGTCGAACACACCTATAGAGAGAGCTCTGATGATACTCACATGGCTCTGTAGCGCACCTCCCGTTGAGAGCAGGCCAACCTGTAGCCCAGAGTCACAGTCAGTGTGATGATAATGGCCAGCGCCATCCCGCCAACAAAACTACCCGCGTGGAACCGAAAACCTGCAGCTGGGATACTAGGAGGAACGCCTGTTAAATATAATTTATTAAATGTAACTTGACTATAATGAAGGAAACCACATGTGATGAAACAGTAGTGCAACAAATCAATGTATGAAATCAGACTGTACCAGTAGATGCAGAAATCAGGTGTTTGCTCTTTGTTGTGATGAGCTCAGTGTTCAGAGACGGTTTAGTTGAGGCGATGAGTTCAGCTTTAGGGGCTAATGTTGTTTTGGACATGTTTGATCCAGTCACTCCTTCAGCCGGATGAGTCTTGTCAGCTCTCAGGGCTGAATGGTGATCAACACACAGATCAGCAGAAAAGCATTTTATTGGTTCTTATTACAACAAAAGCCACTAGTAGTTTACTTTCATAGTGTTGTGTAAGATGTTGCTGCAATAGCACACATCTGGTCCACAACTTTGGGAATGTTGCAATCTTTGTTTTCATAGAAAACTTGTGATTTAAGAGATTCATATGGTGTACTTTATTGAGAATATATAATAGTCAGTTGTTGACTTCCCATAGTGAGCCGTCTACCTAGACCAGGGGGCCTCCATGATTTAAGGGCTTGCTTTCACAAACAGGGATTATATTAAGCCAGGATTAGGCCTTAGTTTAATTAGGATATTAAAGTTGCTTTCATAAACATGCCTTGGAAAAAAATACATTACTGGTGTGCATCTTGAGACAAAACAACAGCACATATTTTTAATATATCTCAGTGCAAGTTGCTTTTAATTAAAACAACTCAAACTTGCATTTTAGTCTGGGACTATCTTAAGCCTCGCCCGTGAAACTAGGGTGAAATTAATTAAAATAAGACAAAACAAGTATTAAAATAGGGCCAAAAAAAAAAAAAAAAAAAATGCATACTTCTTTTTTCATTTACCTCCTCAACAACTGTTTTTTATTTTATTTTAGTTTTAGAGTAGAAAAAATAGGGTTTTTTTTAGTACACACTGTCTTGAAAAACCTAGATAAATAAGGCAGCCCAATTTTAAAGGCTGTGATTTCTAGACCTGATGTTTTTTTTTTTTGTTGTTTTTTTAAATAAGATCTTATAAGACCATGGGCATTTATAGAATGAATAAACATTTTTCTAATTATGCCGAGCTCTAAAATATTTCATCGGGTAGAAATTGTGTAAAAAAAAAAATATATATATATCCTTAAAGAAAGCATAGATCCCACGCAAAAAAATTCGAGAAAACTCAAAAGCATTGACATTTCCACTACGATGTCCCCTTCGGGGCTCCGTACATTTTGACTAAAGATTTGATTAAAAGGAACATTATTATTATTAATTTATTTTTAAATGTGCACGGGTGAATCATTTATAATAAACAGCCTACTGCAATATTGATCAATTCTGATTTCCTTGTGACTTTAGGTTAGATAACAAAAGTAAGTATGCGCAGTAGTTATAGCGGCGTTCTTTGCGATTACCACTAAATAAGACAGATTCACTTTAAACCCTGCTTCTGAGCCTGTGGTCTAGATAACGTTAGGCAGCTCACTCAGTTTTGAGACATAAACCAAAATGTTCTATGTACACGTGTACACAATGGAGGCTCTCGAAATTTCCGTTATATAGCGCTGTTTCCACAGAGTTCTTATGCAAGTTCTTATAAACAATTGAGAAACTTACCCGACGACAAAACCAGACAGGATTTAATGAGGATTAAACACAAACAGCGGTTCATTTTCTTTGCCAATAAACTAAAGTCCTGCAGTCTCACACCAAACGACAGTCATGACGACCGAAAAAAAAAAGAAAGAAAAAAAAGCTTAGTTCTCCTAGTCTGGCTTCTCGACGACGAATTATCAGACTTATTCAGAGAAACGCGTTAAATATAAATCTCAACTTAATTTAGACTTTAATATCCAGTTTTAGTAGACACCGGCACAGCTTGATGCTGACAGCAACAGCGACTGAAACTGTCAACTAGGTAGGTAGTCTTATCAGGAGAGGTTTGTGTGTGTGTGTGTGTGTGTGTGTGTGTGTGCTCTAAAACAGCCTACTCCTAGATGTTTTTTTTTGTTTGTTTGTTTTTTTAATAAGTAATATGCAAGCAAGAATGACAGTGATTTGAAACTCTTTTATTTTTGCAAACCATCACAATCTGGGGGGAAATAAAGTCAGACAGCAGAAGTACGTCTCTAAGATGTCTGCTAAAGAGCGCTTGATCTGGGAAACATCTGCTGTGTAAAAACATCTTTACATACATTCTAAATCATAAACGTCTTAAAAGACATTTTCTAAATGTCTATTAACATCTGACAGGAAACGTCTTAGAGACACATATTGCAGACGAGCAAACACTCTAAAAAAAAAAACAAAAAAACATACATCTCACAGATGTAAATGCAGACGTCAAATAGACGTCTCAGTGATGTCAATGTGCTATCAGGGAGGACTATATTAAAAATAAGTGCACTCAGACACGTTTAAATGAACCAGAAATTCCATGAATTATGAATTCATCTCTATTTTTCTTACCCACTTAATTTTTTTCAAAAAACAAACACTTCTCAAGTAAATGTATCTTGATTTAAAACCATGTGGATATTGGAAATCAAGACAAAAACATGGAGTGAATGGAGGAAGAGATACCAGCACTTTTCTAGCATGTCTATCTCCAACAATCAATGTTTGTGCCTAGTATAATGTCCAGCTTTTCATCTTTTAACTCTACATTGATTTGTTAAAGAAGTGCAGCAACTGGCATTCATGTGAAAACCAATCACTGCATGTGGACTAAAACCAAAAAATGTCAATTATCATTTACAAGCGATCAAGATTTTAGGGCTGTACTTCACCAGTGTTTTTCAGTATAACGTGTCCCATGCTGCATATTCAGGCAGTTTCAGAAGAAAGACAATTTGAGCATATGTCTGCAGGTTGTCCAAAATTGGTATTGATTTATTTGAAACACAGAGATTTTGCTAAACACAGAATTCCATAAAAACAAGGCTTTTCTGTTAAACGTGAATTTGACATGCATCAAAAAGTTTACATGCCAATTTTCACAAAAAAAGGCAAGAATTCATCACATTTCAGTCATTTACACTGAAAATACAGAACCATGGAAAACCGAGGCCACAGGATTCTATATTCTACAATTCATCTGTGAGCTAATCGCTAAAGTGCCTAAGAGAATGAGGGACTAAGACCCTAAACACAGTCATGTTGACGTATAAGAATGTAGTAGGCTGCAGAAAAAGGAGGAATGACTGTACAGAATTGGCAAAAAACGTGAACAACTTTTTCTGTTGTGGTTAGTTGGTTTCGTTTGAAGTAAAATGGTTCAGCCTGGGCTCAAATTAGCTGCAGAACTTTGGAATTCAATAATGAATAATCCACATGCAAGTGAATGCTTTAAGAGCTCAACTAGATTTTTTTTTTTACTCTGACCTCGACTGATGTTCTCACTTTTGCCTTACTACTTCCAGTCGCCAGGGCACAGATGCATTTAAGATCATTTCTTGTGTTTGCCTGCAGGAAATTAAAGTAGAATTTTCGCTGATCTCTTCCAGACCAGCCTAAAACAAAATGATCTGCATTGACGACAGAAAACCTTCTACCACAGCAATGTCTCACTGCATGGTGTCAAACGACTTGAAGAAAGAGGATCTTCCTTCAGATGCTTCTTGACTGCTCATCAAATGAGTCTTACATCTCATCTAAACCATAGTCCTCTTCAGGGAAGTCTCCCACCGTTACTGAGAGGGGCTTCACGAAGGCGCCGTATTTCGGCTCGCATTCAAAGTAACGTTTCCCGTTCACACTAAATCAACACAAACAGGAAGCATCAGTTAGACTTTCTCATAAGGTTCAAGTAAAGGGTCACATTAGAAGTTTTCTGAGACATGCTGGTCTTCTTCATAAACATAAATAACTTGAGTGAGCACCAACCTGCCGTCATGCTTCCCAAGCGGCTCATCGTATTTCACACCAACCCAGTGGCCAGGCTTGAAATCTACCGTACCTGAAAACAAGCAATAAACAGGCAATATGATCAGCTGAGGACAAAATAGAAGGAAAACCTGCTTTTATTCCCATACTTTTATTCAAAATATTAGCCTATCTTTTATTATTTAAATGATCAAAATTAATCAAACTAAGAAATGCAAAACTATTGCCATACCACTATTGTAATGTAAAATAAGCTATTCTTATGTTAAATATTATTTAATAATAATAATAATAATAATAATAAAAAAAAATTATTTTCAGAACAATAGTAAAATGCCTTAATTTCTTTGCTTTCAAACATTAAACCATAGCGCTTTTATTTTGGAATAAAATTTTGGCAGAAAATCTCTGGGAGTCACCATGAAATCAAAATGGACAATTCTTGATTGTTTTTTAATGGAATTGTACAGTATTTATTATAAATTATTTGTCAGTACACTAAATTATAAAAATAAAATAAAAATAAATCTTTAAACATATCTTCCTCTGCCTCTTGCAGCGATATGCTGATATCCGATGATGCGTTAACTGGCGTGAGGGCGGGACAACCTGTCACTCACATGCGATCAACCAATAGCAAACCACAACTATCCAATCAGTTTCTGATGGACAAAATCAAGTCACAACACTTCTGTATTATGCCGACTTTAAAAGTGTCTATTTATCAATTTTATGCATTTCTCCAAGACACTGAAAACACAGGTTCACGACTCAAACGCACAGCTTATAGACTATATAATTCACATTTATTAATAGATATTTACCCCATCACTGGGCTCTATTACATGTAACAATTACGTGGTAAATCAGAGCAGTAGGTGGGATTAAATCAGGTTATGATTTAATAACCAACCAGGCTAGTAGAAAAAATCCTTAGTGTCGAGCCCTGATCAGTCCCTCCAGGATTTCACGATTTTTTTGTGTGAATTTTGCGATCAAAATCACTGATTTTGTGGTGGTAATTTCCAGAAATGTGTGAAAAAATTTGCGATTTTTATATTTTATAATTAGGACATCACATTTACCATAATAGTATTATGTCAGATGCACAATAGTCATACATGACACAAATCACAAACAAAATGCATAAAGCTTGTTTATTTTGGTCTAATCAAATTAACTTTTAAAACAACTTATGGGCAATTTTTCTACCTTACCTATGTAAATATTAACAGCAGGTGTAGTAATTTATACTGTAGAACTGTGTGTAAATCCTGAGTTGAGGCTTCTCCTGAGCTGCAGAAGGCAACCAGTTACTTATAGTGCGGCGTTTTGCATGGCGTCCCCACTGCGTATAGCAACGCAATACGAACTGAACGTTCGAAAGGGAACTACTCTGTTACTATCGTAACCTCAGTTCCCTGAGACTAGGGAACGAGTATTGCGTAGCTGGCCGCACTATAGTAACCTGGCAAGTTGTTGCTTCAGTCGTTAAACCTGCTAACATGGCAGTTTTCGGGGACTAATATCATAGACGGTAAAAGAATAATAGGCTAAGGCCGCGCCCCCTTGGCGGGCTCTGATGTGTAATGGCGTGATGCTAGCTCATTGGCGCACACGTCAGAGGCGCCCGCGCCATTGGATGTGCAGTTGCCGCAGTACAGCCAATGAGTGAGCCAGACACTCACTGTGCAGCTGCAAAATGCGTTTACATTATAGGCTTCAGTAAATCGAGGAAAAGGAGTTTCCCCTTTTCCTGCAACATCTGTATCCACGTAAAAATGCACTGAAACTTTAATTAAACTAGGGCTGCTCGATTATGGAAAAAATCATAAATCACGATTATTTTGGTCAGTATTGAAATCACGATTATGTAACATGATTATTTCACATGACTTTGGGAACGTGTTGCATTTAAAAAGACACGGTAACACTTTACAATAAGGTTAATTAGTTAACATTATTTAATGTATTAACTAACATGAACTAACAATGAGAAATACATTTGTTACAGTATTTATTAATCTTTTTTAATGTTAGTTAATAAAAATACAGCTGTTCATTGTTCGTGTTAGTTCACAGTGCATTAACTAAATTAATGTTAAAAAATACAACCTTTCATTTTAATAACATATTAGTAAATGGTGAAATTAATATTATGAATAAATGCTGTAGAAGTATTGTTCATTATTAGTTAATGTTAACTAAGGTAGTTAACTAATGCTAATTAATGGACACCTTTCAAGAATTCTTAAAAAAAATCGAAATTTGAACATTGATTGTACTTTTTGAACTATTAAAATAAATAATATATAACAGATAATACTTCAATGAGTATTTTAATAATTCCCGCAGGTCTACCACTTATAATGAGGGAAATTCCCCCGCAAACATTGATTCACTTTAGCATGTATATTGTATGAGTAGCCTAAATGAATCCACACAGATTATAAAATCAAATCAATCATTTAAAAACTTTCTCCAAGACGCAATTTCACAAACCGCGTGAGTGTTCAGCGGTGCCGCGTCTTCTCTCTCTCCGTCTCTCAAAATGGGTTGGACAAGGCAACCGTCGAAACTACACAATCGCGTTTAGTCGGGACATGATGGAATAGTCACTTGTACAATCGGGCCAGCATTGCATCGTAACTAAAGTTTATCATTTTCACTTCTTTTTAAGTTTTATCAGTTTAAACATTCAAGCTGAGAGAGTTTATGGCATCGGGAGGGGCGGATGTGCGCGTGCGCGCGTCATTCAGAACACAAGACAAAATAAGAGCGTTCTTTCAAAACAGAACATGGCAAAATAATCGTTTTTACTCGATTATACTATTTTGGTGATCGTTGGGAGCAAAAATCGAAATCGAAATTGAAATTCAATTAATTGCACAGCCCTAAATTAAACTAGAGATATTTCCATTGGGTGATTATAATTTAATGTTTTGTGAGGACTTTTTCATTTTTGTGATTATTTTGCGGTTAAATTAGGAATTATGCAGGATCGCAAAAAAATGAGACATTTTGTTGATTTTGCGTTGTATTCAGCGATCGTGGAATCGCGAAAAACTGGAGGGACTGCCTGATCTGAGAGGTGTGATATAAAAATGATGGTGAGCTTACCGACAAACATGACGGTGCCAATCTTGGTGGGTTGCCCAGGAACTTCGACTTTACAGCGGTTTCCAGCAGCGATGGCTTCAGCCGCTGCCTTCTCTTCCTCTTCTTTCTTAGCAAGAGCCTCTTCTTGCTTGAGCCGGCTTTCCTCATTAAAACGACCCAGCTTCATATTCTTCTTGAAGCTTCGTATCGAATCTGATGTGTATGAAAACTGAGACGTTAGATATTTGCATTTCTAACATATTTTAGAGAGAACAGACATTACATTAATGGTAAAGGCACTTTAAATATGTGTGATACAAATTTCTTAGTGGTTTTGGGCGACTTAATTTTATTAGAACTTTGTATTTCATGGGTTAAAGCAGTAAAACACTTGATTAAAAAAATGCAATCGGAAATGTATCAGAATCACATCACACGTAAATGTTAAAGAAAAAAAAAAAAATTTTGGTAACACTTTATTTTACAGTGTCCTTGTTACATATGTTACATGTACTTACCATATTAATAACAGTAAATTATGCATAATTACATGCAACTAACCCTCAACAGAATCCTAATCCTACCCTAACCCTATAGTAAGTACATGTAGTTGCTTAATATTACTCAGTACTTAAATATATAATTACACTGTAACAATGACACCTTAAAATAAAGTGTAACTGAAATGTTTAAAGGCAGCATGAGATGAATTCACTTTATCTTTTTTTTCTAAATGCATGTTGGGGTAATTGTGAATGATTCATCCTAAATGTATATTTATTTACTTATTTTTCCTCATTATTTTCAATCAAAATGTCAACTTGGTCTTTTTATACAGAGATATGACAGATTCTCTGCTGACACATACAGAACTTCTCCAATCATTTAGTCTGCTTAAACCGGCCCCTTTCTTACAGTCGACTGCAATCTCACATTTAGTCGATCTGCTTCAATCCAATCAGCAAACAGCTGATAGAAGCAAGGCTACATGTTTCACTGAGATGTGTGTCACAACTTCATGACTGACTGACTATTTGAGCAGTCACTGTAAGTTGCTATACATTTAAAATCACTCATCAAATGTGTCGCAGGCAGAAATTTGATGCCATGTTTCGATTACCTGCCCTTTTTTCATAGGCATCATCAGAGATCTCGAATTTCTCCACCTTCGACAAATCAGTGAACTCTCCGCTCTGCGCACCACTGCGGTCTGTCACCTGCACACAGCAGAAGAATCACATCTTTATTAATGCCAGCAAAACGGTTTCAAAATGTCCAGAACAGCACAGTTCTGAAGCTTTAATCATCTACACATTTCAATTCTGTAATGTCACTCGCTTTCTGTGCAGATGGGGTGTGTCAGAAAGGAATTGATACCCACATGTATTCTGCAGTCATCATCCACATGATAGGAGCCGAGCAGGGCTTCGTTGTTGTCTAGCTTCTGTAAGAACTTGTCTGAAGCGCTGAATAGATCGAGGTCCATACAGGCAGCCGGGGTTCCCACAATCATCTCAAGTTTACTCTGTAAAACAAATGCACATCTTCAGTTAGACTAAAACTAAAGCAGCAATATGTTTCCAAATAGAACCTTATAGAATAGAGACCTTTATTAAACCCCTTACTTTTATGATGGATGAATGAACTTTTTTGGGCTACAAAATATACCCTTAATGGTACAACGTTTTCACATTTGATCTGACTGAGTGCCATTTTTTTTAAATCATGGACAGTCTGCATGTTTTACAAAATTGTTACAGAGCAACTCTACCCTAATAAAAAAATAAAAATAATAATGATAATAAAATATCACACTCGCAAATGCTGTTATGCTGAATATTAGCAATCAAGCAAGAGTGATGTTCTTGCCTGTGATTTGACAATGTTGTCACATTACATCCATAGCTTTAGAAAATACGTAGCAAGTCTATTTTGACATTTTTAACTCAAACATGGGCATTTTTAAGAAAGCAAAGCATCACAGCACAACATACTGCCTCCTGCAATAGGCAATTTCACATGCAACTTAGTGTGACGTCTGACATATTTCTACTAGGTCATAATAAGGCCAGGACATGACGCATATCTGCACTGCCGCACCTTAAACTCTGCGATCGTTACGCCTCGGTTGAATCTCCGGTTGATCTCGAAGGAGCTGACGGTGCTGGTCACCCGCACGGACACGGTGGGGTTGCTGATGACTGTCACACTCCCGTCCATCTTCAGTTACTCAGCAAAGTCTGGTGCTGGTGTGTGTGTGTGTGTGGTCGAGCTGAAAAACAAATGTGTGTTTAGTATTCATGCAGCAGTGTCTGGGCAGAACAGTTGTCATGTCATCCACTGAAAGCTTGATTGCTACGGCTAGCCAATATTTACATGCACTCACTCACGTGACAAGATATTCGCTTTATACACTGCTTCAGTCAGCTTCAGATATCATCAGTTACACGCGATCCTATATTTTAAAGCCTGTATTCAGAACTTAAACCCCAAAAACTATTATTTACTTCTTTGTTTTAGCTGTTAGGAAAAGATCTTCCGTCACAGACCACACCGCTAGATTCTGGAAGATTCTGCCCACCCATATTTACCTTTGAGCCAATTAAAAAACGGTAATTGGGCGGGCTTTTGAATTCAACCAATAGTAATCCGCTATGAGTCTTTCAGTGGGCGGGGAAAATGTACCCTGTCGAATCGGGCTGCTCAGTGAAACCTTTTATTATCCAATCACTGTTTGTTTTGTTGAAGCAGACCGCTCCCAAATCTGCCAGAAAATACAAATGTCTGCAGTGCCAATGTGTTCCACACGATGCTGCTAGAGTTTCAGAAACTCCTGGAAAGGACGACATCCGTCAGTAAATCAATTCTCCAGCCATTTTACAGATTTTTAATCTTACTAGTAAGTTTTTTTTAACTGACATATAAAGTAGCCATTCCGACTGGTTATAACATACGACAACTAAAAAGCTATTGTAACTGGTAAAATAAATGTTAGGCTGTTTGGGATATTAATAGGTACTAGATAGATAGTAGTTGCCTAACTATTGTAATAACAAAGAAATAAGGACTGGTACCAAATTAAAAGCTAATAGTAAAAGTAAAATACGTGCTAGGAATACAACAGTTCATGTGCACCACAGGTCACGTGATTTTGCCAAGTAAAACATGTTCCTGGATCAACTATTTTGTTGATCCTGGAACAACATTCCTGTCTGAAAATTTTGTCCTAACCATAAGTTATCCCTAAAATCAGAGGGAAATAAGTGAATAACACTGATGTAGAAGCACCTAACCATGGTTTGTAAGAATAAACTTGACATCAACTGTAAACTTGTCCCTCAGATCTGATTGGTTGATTGGAATGTTGTTCTAGAATCAACAAAGATGTTTATCCAGGAACATGTTGTACTTGGTGAAATCAGGTTTACCATTTTATGCAAGTAACTATATATATATATATATATATATATATATATATATTTTTTTTTTTTTTAAGTTACTTTTCACTACTGGGATTGTGACTAGATAATGCAATGTGTCAATGTTAAACTTTCTTTAAAATTGTACCATTTGTTAACAACATTACTTAACATGAACAGTGAAAAATGTATTGATCTTTATGTTACTTTGGTATGTGATCTTAGTAAATAATATTTAATTGACCTGAGCTAACATGAACTAACAATGAACAGTTGTATTTTTATTAACTAACTTTAATAAAGATTTATAAATACTGTAACAAATATATTTCTCATTGTTAGTTAATCCATTACTAATGTTAGTTGGACTTTATTTTAAATAACCAAACTTTCCAGTTTGTTGAAATACTTTCAGAGCTGGTATACAAAAGTTGTATACAGTTGTGTTTATACAAGAATATAAGACATGATAGCCTGAAAACCAAGGCAAATGTAATCTTGACTCCACAGTGGCAAATAAAGTGATTTGGAAAACTGCTACTTATTTGCAGAGTTCTTCACTGCGAAACATGACTGGTTACGTTGAAAGGCAAGTGTGCACAGGCAGAAGATCAAAGGCTGAGGGGTTTTGGGCTGAGAGGATAGACAGTTGTAGGATGGGGGTGACAGACTACAGCCTGATCTCCCCGCCTTCCTGAAAAAAGTTTACATTCTTGCAAATGGATGATATGGAGGTACAGAGCTCTGCTTCATCTCATTCTGTCCTTCTGCTTCCAGGTGTGCGTGTCCTCTTTCACATTTAAACCCTTACTTTCCCTGTCCATCCAGCATGCAAAGTTTTAAAAAATGCACACACACACACACACACACACACACACACACACACTCTCTCTCTCTCTTTCTCTCTCTCTCTCTCACACCCACACACACACACGTTAGTTTCACTAATGAGGACATTGCATAGACTTGCATCGATTTTATATCAGGTTAATAATTTTTTTCATTGGCCTAACCCAAACCGTATACCCCGAAATCCACCCATATCATAAACGTGCAAAACACTAGATTTAAATAAAAACATGTTTTGCCTGATTTATAAGCATTTTCAAGTATAAAGGACCAGTAAAATTTAACCTTCAGCCAAACCTGTGTACACACACACACACACACACGTTGTTTTCATGTTCTATGGGGACTTTCCATATAATGATTTTTATACTGTACACACTGTATATTCTCTCCCCTTACACTAACCCTACCATTAAACCCACCCATCACAGAAAACTATCTGCATTTTTACATTTTCAAAAAACATCACTTAGTATGATTTATAAGCTATTTTCTTCATTGGGGCCAAAAAATGTCCACACAAGGACAAGGATTTCGGATTTTGCCGTCTTTGTGTGTGGACATTTTGTGAGGTTTACCAGGAACACAGTCACACACACACACAAACACACACACACGTTGGTTGTTGCTGTACATCTCACAACATCTGTTGTCTCTGTGAATTTTCCTAGTGACACACTAAAGCAAAGTAGGCCTAACCCTGTTTTACTTAATATATAAAAGTTTAGGTTAGGCTAATAAAAAGGCCTGATCAAACTTCTAAAGATCAATGGGTTCATTAAAGCCAATTCCGGTATGAGAACAGACAATCTACAGTATGTATGTATGTATGTAGATAGATAGATCTTCATGTCCACGTGTGAGTCTGAAAGGACTTGTATACAAACACACAAACTAAGAGTGAGGATTGCACAATGGTAAAGCAGCAGCAGGCCTGCGGAGGATGATGATGATGATGGTCGTCTGGATGGGGGAGGTTGACAAAACGCAGGGGCGTGACGCACGCACGCACGCACGCCTCGCTCTGAAGCGGCGCTCGCTCGCTCGCCTACGGGAGAATGGGAGAGAGACACACAGAAGGGGAGAGAGAGACACACAGAAGGGGAGGGAGGAGGAACTTGAAGGAAAAAAGTTAAAATAAAAATGGCTTCCTTGTCTTTGGAGTCCTCAGAACAAACTGAAAACGGCCCAAAGGAGTCCACGCAAGACGAAGCTAAAGTGAAAGAGGAGACGGATCCAGATCCGGACCCGGACGAAGTTTCGGAACAACTGCTCCAAAGCTTCCAGAACTCGGCGCTCAGTTTTTCCACCGATCAAGTCGCGTGTCTGTGCGAAGCGCTCCTGCAAGCGGGCAATGTGGATCGCCTGTGGAGATTCCTCTCCACCATCCCTCCTTCGGCAGATCTGCTACGTGGCAACGAGACCCTGCTGAAGGCCCAGGCTCTGGTCGCTTTTCACCGGGAGGAATTCAAAGAATTGTACGCCATCCTAGACAGTCATGACTTCCACCCGAGTAACCATGGGTTCCTTCAAGACCTCTACTTGAAGGCGCGCTACAAGGAGGCTGAGAGGTCCCGGGGTCGCAGTCTGGGCGCCGTGGACAAATATCGACTGCGCAAAAAGTTTCCTTTGCCCAAAACCATTTGGGACGGAGAGGAGACGGTGTACTGCTTCAAGGAGAAGTCGCGCAACGCTCTGAAGGAATGTTACAAGATCAACAGGTATCCCACTCCGGTCGAGAAGAAGAATTTAGCCAAAGTTACCGGACTTTCTTTGACTCAAGTGAGCAACTGGTTCAAGAATCGCCGACAGAGGGACCGGACCCCGTCCGGCACCAACAGCAAAAGGTAAGTGCATTGCATTTCGCTTAAACAGGGCTTTCTTTCAGGCCCAAGAGAGACATTCTTGAGCTGTAAAAGCTGTAAACAAATCTCTATTGTGTGCGAGGTTTACACTAGGACGAGGGTGTGAGCTACACATATTGAGTGCTCAGTCTTGTTACTTTCTTACTTTACTGTATACTCTTCATGCAGGCCTATTTTATTGTTTGGGTGATGCAGCTGTGGAAAAAGATACATATATTTCTTGCACTATTGTTAACTGAAGTGTCTGACAAGTGAAAATGACATGGAGATCTTAGAAAACAAGGCTGAAAGCATGTTGCTTTGTTGTGAAATGTGAGATAGGGGCGCCAGGAGTGGCTCGAGTTTCCTGAAACTCTGCACCACAATGACTTTCTGTCCATAGACTGTTCAATCTCAGGATGGAGAGGACATTGAGGGGACTGAAGTACTGCAGAAGCCACACTAATGTCAGACAGTGTAGTTTTAGTGTTTATTATTATTATTCGTTTTTATCAACTAGGGCTAGAGAAACTATTTTCAATCTCTTTTAATAAGCTGCTGTTTTGTTCCCTAAAATCACATGTATGTTGTGCAAATGCCTATATTTTCAAGATAACATAATGTAATGCAAAAAATACAATAAATATTCAAAATAATGAAAATTCACATAAAAATACAAAAGTAGTACATGAAAACCACACTTTAAACAAACACAAAACATACCTAGATCAAGAACTAAAAAAAACTATGGAAATCATAATACTAATATTAAATGCATTGTATTTTTTTAACAGATCAAGAGATGGTACAGATTCCATGTTTAGTAAACCTTGAAGCTCATTCCACGCTTACATAGTATGATTGGAAAAGACAGATCTAACAAGCTCTCTGCAGGAAAATGGTCTTAAGTAAAAGTTTTCTGTTGATCTGGTTCTATATATGCTAGCAATAGTAAGCAAAATAGATATATGTACTATGGTAACTTGCCCAGTAAAGCTTTTAAAATAAAATTTAACCTGATTTTTCCTCCTTAAGCACAGTGAAGCCCACTGTGTCATTTCATATAAATTACAAATATGTGTACAAACACTTGCACCAGTTACAATTTGTCAAGCAGCAATGCAGTGAAACAAAGGTGCATGCAATGCATAATAAATTACATCACTATAGTTCAATACTGACAACAAGGTACAATGGACTAATCTATTTCTAGCAATAAAAAAACAAAAAAACCTAACCTTGGTCTATCAATATGAATACCAAAAGTCAATTTATCATCAAGCCAGATACCAAAGTATTTATAAGAGACATCCCTCTCAAGATAAGTGTCATCAAATGTTTTAACCATAAAATTAATGGATGATGATTAGTGGTCGACTGATATTGATTTTTGCCGATATTTTAGAGAACAGGGTGGCCGATGGCCCATACAAGGCGGTTATATGTATAATTTATTTGACTTAATTAATAAATTAGAACTTTTTGATTCTGAAATGCTTTTACAGTATTTTCACAAATAAAGAAATTGTTAAAAATATATGAATGAAAAGGAAGTAAACACTAACCAACTTATATTTTTTCAAATAAAGACAAGGTAACTAATTTTACATACAGCACACAGTGGAAATGACATGAATATGACAGTGGGCAACTGGATATAGCGCAGCATAGTTTTGAAATCAAGGGTTTAAAGTTTGGCCATTGTCCAGTGACAGCTGAACTCTCCTGTCCGCATTCAGTTCACACGGACAGACCATGCACAGAGTACACGTTTTATGCCGTATAAAAGTCCCGCTTCCAACACATCTGCCAAAAAACTAAGAAAAGCGAATTGGCCAATATATCAACCTTGGTGATATATCAGTTGACTACTGGTGATTATCTGAAAAATCATATATTTAGTTTTTTTTGTGTGTGTTTGGCACTGGTTTTAAGGGCGTTTTCACACCTGAAAGTCCGAACCAAGGTCCGAACCAAAGTTCATGTTTTGATGCATTTGGTAAGTTTTGGTTTGGTTTCACATTGCAATTATGCGAGCGCACTAAAGAACTTTACATGATATACTTGCGTCCTGTCGTCATCATCTATGTGGGCTGCATCTTGACATTGATTGGTTTGCAAACGGACGTGCGTCTGACGTCAGCGTGTTGTCAATTCGGCGGGTAACTTTGACAACAATGAATGAACAGACACATATCGTTGCCACTATACTGTTATTATTACGGCATTACTACCTACAGCACCAACTATACTCGAGGCTAGTTCAAATTCGCCAAATGAACGTACTCGTTGTGCGAACATTTTATCGTTGCTAACATTTTTCACACCTGTAACTTTGATTCGGACCAAACAAGGTAGGTGTGAAAGGGCCCTAAGTTAACAGGTGATGTCGGGAATAAATTAAAAGCGGTAGAGAGTAATCTAGGGGGTTTTTGTCAGACCACAAGCTTTACTGGGTCTGGTTTTTAATTAATTAAGGTTTCTCCTCCATTGATACAGATGTCAAACATTTTTTGAGGATTGGACATTGATGGTAGACATTGATCGAAACTACATTAAGCCAAATGTAATATTTCTGTCTCTTCTTTAGTGAATCTGATGGGAACCACAGCACAGAAGATGAAGCCAGCAAAGGAGATCTGGAGGATATTACTGACAAACCTGCTGCTCTAGAGACGGGCAGCTCCAATGCTTCTCTTATATCCCTCACTGGTGCTCCTTGCAGTACTGGTCAGCTTATTCTCAACAGCACCGGGGGATTCCTCACAAGCTCTCATCCACTGCTGCTCAATGGGAGTCCTATACTCTCAGGGGCAGGAACCGGGGTCATCATTAATGGGTTGACACTGAGTGATGGCCACACAGTCACTCTCAGTCCTGTTACAGCTAATGCACCATTGCTACTTAATGGGGCTCAAGTAATCTCCAAAGATGAACGAGGCATCGCTGATATGGAGGCCCAAGGCAGCCTGCCCACTGTGGTTCTGAATCCACAAGCCAATCTAACCAGCACAATACCTCTCTCTCTTAGCGAAGACGCCAAAACGGCCAGCAGCAATGTTTCTCCGCTGGATTTCATCAGTTTTCCAGAAGCCTTGAAGAATCCAGATAATAATCAGTCAGTGCCTACAAACTCTATGTCCTCGTCCACCATCTCTACTTCTGTCATCTCTGCCACGTCTCTTCCTTCGGTGATACTGGCCCCAAATCGTATTTCTGCGTCAACAACTGGCTGTGTGAGTTCAGTCATCTCCAGTCCCATGGTGCCATTACAGCCAACACATCCACCGGAAATTGTTGTATTAGGAAAGGCTGACCCTCACTCACCAACTTGCAGCTCTGTCTCCAGCCCTCAGGTGCTGTCTTTACCCCAGGTGGTACCATCGATACAGGGCGTTCCAGTTTCTCAACTGATGCCGTCTACATCCGGAGCCACAGTGTCATCTTGCCCCCAGCTTGTTCCAGTCTCCCCGGTCAATCCACAGTTACCCCAAGTCCCCATTTCTCAGTTTCAGACACAGACCTTGCACATTGGTCCAAGATTTGCTCAAGCTCAGCATCAAAATGGCTCCACCACACTAATCACCAGTAGTGCTTTATCACTCCCCCAGATGGCTGATGGACATGTTACACAAGTGCTTACACCTCAGCTAGGAGATGAATCTACTTCAGCCACCCTTCAACAGATACAGACCTCTATGGGGACGCAAGTCATTCCCATCTCCTCCCCGACTCAAGTTGTTCCCATATCCCAACCCAAAGACTTAGGCCAACCTCAACTGGTCCCCCTGTCACTGCCTCAACTTATGCCTGTGACATCTATTGCGGGAACTCCAACTGGAACCCTTTCCTTCCCTCAGGTGGTCCCAGCAACACCATCTCTTTCCATCCCGTCCCCAGGAGGTGCTTTCCAGATTTTGACATCTGGAGCTGGAACAGGACTGAGTGTTGCCCAGGGACCGATACGCCTTAGCCCAATAGGGCCTCCTCAGAGTGTCCCTACTGGAACCATCCCGGGCGTTCAGCTTCTCAACTCTGGGGTGATTCAGCTTCCGTCTGCCTCTCCAGGTATGTCACATATGTTAATTTCACCAGCAGTGGAGAATAGATGTATTTTTTCTGTCTTTCTATAATAAGATGTCTTTACTCTGCTTTTGTGTCCAGGCAACTTCCTCTTAGCAAGTGGCATCGGAGGCAGTCCCATCTTAAGTGTTCAAAACGGCAAACTCATCCTCACTATCCCAGCTGGCATCCAGTTTGCCAGCATGCCTGTCAAGTCCGTCCCAGACAATTTGGTTTCAAGCAACAGCACCTTTGATCCTCAAACCTCAGCTGTACATCCACTCGAGAATCAACAAGCACCTTTACTCACTGCTCAAACCTTAAATTCACTACAACCATCTCCATTGGGATTTGTTGGGTCCTCTACGCTTTACTGCAGCCCTGAGCCAGGGACAATTGCCAACCCAACCCCAGGAGCCTCTCCGAACACCCCAGACTCATCCAGCACTCCCACTCCTACAGGCATCCTACAATCCCAGCAGACCCTCAGCCCTGATAGCATGCTGCCACTCAGCCCAATCTGTAGCGGTGTGGCATCTGGGCCCCACCTTTCTCAGCCAGTCTGGAGCCCTGTCCCACTGTCTTCCTCTGCTGGTCTGACATTATTTGACATACGTGGGAAAGGAGATCTTCCAGAGGACCCCGCTTTGTTGGGCTTGCCAGGAGGAGAGTCCCTCCTGTTGGGCACTCCTCCTCCAGGTGAGGACGTAGAGAGAGATTCTCAGCTGGATGAAGTGGAGGACATGGACGGGGACTCGAAAATTCTTACACAACTGCAGTCTGTCCCTGTGGATGATGACCTGGGCTTGTAATGACCAGTTCTGCTGACAGCCTGCTAGATGCAGTTCGTGTTAAATCTCAGCCTCGCCAGACCATGTCCCTGAAGCGAGAGGAACTATGATTCTTTCCTCACTTTTCCTTGTGTTGGTTAAGGCTTAAATAGTGGAAGTATTCAATCTAATAACTAAGTTGTTGAAAAGAGCCTCTCTCATATATCTTGATTTCATTTGTGAAAACAATGTATTAAGCAAGGGCATGACTAGAGATTTTGATTTCAGTAGAGGTAAAGGCACTGCCGTTTTGTCAGATGACATTTGTATAACCAATATTCACCTCTAGAAATTTAAGTTTGAGTAACATGTTAGCTCTGATTTTGATGAAACACAGAGCTTGTGGCTTGTTACAAGGCTGGTAAAAAGGCACTAATGTGTACAAGGCAATCAAGATTGTTTTATCTGGGAGTGAAGAGCATGCAGGAATGCCTTCGATTGTGCCTTACGTTTTTGTTACTTCTCATTTTTTATAGATAAAATGACTCTGAATAGAACTTTTATCATTTAAGCATACAAGTCATATTAGGTTTCCCTCCTAGAGTATGTAATGTAATAGAGGTAAATACATGTTTAAGGCTATCCTGGAGTGAAATGGGTCTGAACATGAGCTAGGCATTGGGAGCTTTTACTACAAAGCCCCTGTACAGGTGGCTCATAAAGATCCATAGATGCACCGGCAGCACCCTGCACTGGGAGAAGGAAATCCGATAGAACGATTCAATAAACGCACAGCACTGGGTGGAACACACTAACTTTTAAATGTGCCTGTCACAACTGCATTGGATAAACTACATGCAACAGCTTAGTTCAAGTGCTGTTTCAGTTCCTTTTCTTTACCTTGGTGAGTGGATGGTGCATGTATCAGATTTGTGGATGGCAAGATGCTTGGACATATTTTGAACACACAGTGAAGCACTCCTACCATTTTTGTTGTTTTATATTCTTTGTATACGATAAGTTCATGCTCTAAGCAGACAGATAATTGACATTGGTTTCCGTAGATAAACCATTGAGCTTACTCAAGCATTCCAGCTCATTACCATGAAACTGTGTATAAACGTACGTAGGCTCTAGAGTTTGAAGGGAATTGAAGTACTGAATATTAGTCTATGCAACTGTTCTGCATGATAACTGAACCCTAAGATTTGTTTACTGTTAAAAACAGCCACTTCTTACACTACAGATCCACCATGTACATGTACAGTGAAATGTGTCTTCTTTTTTTCCCCTCCATGTTTTTCAATTGTCCTGTTTTTCCTCTTTTTATATTTTGAAATTTCCACACAGCTACAGGAAATATCTGTCTTTTTTTTTATTCACCTAATTTTAATCAAATGCAGTTTAGTCTAGGTGGTTCAAATGATTTTTTTTTTTTTTTTTTTTTTTACACAACTGATTTGCTTAATGCAGAGCAGCTCTGTATGTTTTGCACATTTTAAAGTTTATTTGTGAAGCATTTACATTTTTATTTCTGGCCCTGCAAGATTTGGTGCTATTTTTAAACCATTCAACTGTACATTTAAGTTTTTTGTGGAATATTAGGCCTGTGAGATTTTGATGTTTTTCCTTGGTGCACAGTAACCTGTGTTAACTCTAGCCCAAAGTATACCTGTATTTTTATGTCTGTTTATGTTTTGTCTTAATGCATTTACCAATCATTTTTGGGTCATTTTATGCTAACCTTAAAGCTCATTATAGCTTAGGTCTACACTCCATTTTGTGTGAGTTTTTGCTTTGTGTAGCATCTATTTCACATTTATGTTACATAGAATGATGTTATATTGACTTGCCAAAGTTCCCCCCAAGCACCTGGACAATGTTTCAACTTTTTTGGAAAGTAAGGGAATGTGTGTGTGTGTGTGTATGTGTTTGTCCCTGAGTATTGCTATTACTCTTCCAGAATGTAATGATTATTATTATGGTAATGCACATGTATTTTAGTCAGTAGTTATATTTGTTTGTTCTGTTCACTTTTCAATACGTTCGGTTCACATTCATGTACAAACAGAAAAATATGCAGCTGATCAAACCAAAGACTTTTTTTTTTTTGATCATTTCAAAGGGAGTTTTTGTCCTTATTGTAAACAACATCTCTTTTTACAGAGGTGTGTTTTGTATTGAATAGTTATTTTATTTTTTATATTCCATTTTATTGTGATATGTAATAAACATATATAATGCTACCTGAATGCTCTTTGTTTAAAATTAATATAAAGTTACATGTTTTTAGAGGCACTTTTACTGAAACGCCTTCGTCTTAGTACAGCGACATAAAAATATATTGTTTTCCCTCTAGAAGGTAACCAACACACACTTTCTTCATATCATTACTCGCATGTATATGTATTAGATAGATAGATAGATAGATAGACAAACACTTAGGCTATTTCTACAATTCAATGTCTAACCAAATTGTCTAACAAATTGCTGCCACCATGATTTGATTAGAAAATAAGATTGCCTTCATATTTAAATAAGCTCCATTTTGCACCTGACAGTTTCCCCAGGTAATTGATACAAATACAAACAACACAGTCTGAGAGATTTGTGTGTGTGTGTGTGTTGGTGCCCGTCTGTTTTTTTAACCCCTATGCTCTCCGGTTACCTGCATGTACCAAGTTGTCTGGGCGGGTCTTTGTGGCTGAAGGTAAAACCTGCTAAAACAAAAAAATCCGACACACTCATCAGCTGCACTTATTGGCAAACGATAAGTGCTTTTTTATGTAGTTTTGTTCACACCGGACTACAAAAAGAGCTATTGTGAGAACTCCTTCACCTGAGAGTTTCTACTCTGCAGTGCATTCACATCAGAAGGTACTTTGGTTTTGCACACTTCTTCTGCACGTTTCTGTATTCTTGTGAAGAATGTAGATGTAATGTAGTGGGACATTTTTTTACTTGTTTTGCAGAACAATTCCTCAGTGTCCCTTGAGAGGTCTTCCATCATCCTTGGTTGGATCATGGCGATGGGCTTCTCCCCGGAGCAGGTGGCATGTGTTTGTGAGGTTCTTCTCCAGAGTGGAAGCATGGATCGCTTGTCCTCTTTCTTATGCTCTTTACCTTCTGTTTCCACTTCGTCCCACGTGTGCGTGTCCGTGGCCCAGAGTCAGGAGAGCGTGCTGAAGGCGAGGGCTGCGGTGGCCTTCCACCACTGCCGTTTCTCTGAGCTGTACGCCCTGTTAGAGGGGAACGTGTTCTCGCCGCGCAGTCACCCTCTCCTCCAACAGCTCTGGCTCCGCGCTCACTACATGGAGGCTGAACTTCAGCGGGGACGGCCTCTGGGAGCCGTGGGGAAGTACCGCATTCGTCGCAAGTTTCCTCTTCCACGTACCATCTGGGATGGAGAGGAGACCAGCTACTGCTTCAAGGTTTTCAAGTCTGTTGGTGTAGTAACACACTGTTTTAACCCTCTGGTGCTAAAGGTTTTTATATATATATATATATATATATATAATTTTTTATTTCATCGGAATGCTACGAAACTTGGTAAAGGTTTTGGCACTGACATGATTCGAAAAGGTTAAATGGTCCTGAAAAAATAGCCACACTTGTATTCTTCTTGGTCAGAAATGACGGCATTGGAAATGATTGGAAAATAATTTAATCTAGTGGAAACGTTTGGTACTGCGGCCCAAACAAAATCTTACTGAAAGCGAATTTTTTGAGATATCAACCTAAAATTTGGAACATGGCTTGTTTAGATTTATGGCTTTGATTTTTTTCAGTTTTAGATTAAAGCGTGTTTTGGAAAATATATATTTCTTATAAAAATTCAACTGAAAATTTTATTTTTGAGCATTTTTTATAACAATAAATAACATTTTATAACTTTGTTCAAGCTCACTTTTTCTATTTTTCACTTAAGCGATAATCTGCCAAGTGTCTTCTTTAAAAAAGTCTCCAAAGCATTCAAGATTTATGCCAGTTTAAGTTGGACATTTCATTTTCAGGACAATGCTTAAAAAGTTAATAAATGGATTAACTACTGCAGATATAATTTAGTACCACAGAATCCCCTAAAAATACAAAATATTGAATGAAAAACGTTATCAAATTGGAATATAGTAGGCTACAATCATTTCATTGGGAAAAAAACATTTGGTAGGCTAATTTTTGACCGACACGCGAACAGCATCAGAAGGTTAAACACAATAGGTGCACGTTTTTTGCTTTAGTCTCGAAATAATCTTGCTAATGTTTGGGAGAGATTTGAAGAGGTTTTATTGCACCCTCTGCTCGCAGGAGAAGTCTCGTAGTGTGTTGAGAGAGTGGTACTGCAGAAAGCCTTACCCCTCGCCGAGAGAGAAGCGAGACCTGGCGGCAGTCACTGGACTCACCGCTACACAAGTCAGCAACTGGTTCAAGAACCGGCGACAGCGGGACAGAGCTGCGACCAGCCGACAAGAGTAAGAGAAACTCCCTCACTTTAAACACACGAGGAGCCGGACAACATAGTGGATCCCTGCTGACATACTCTTACTTTTTCCTATGAGCACTATGAAAAGTTTGGCTTTAGACCAGTGGTTCTCAACTAGGGGACCTCAAGATGGACTTAAAGGGATAGTTCATCCAAAAATGTAAATTCTGTCATCATTTATTCAACTTCAAGTTGTTCCAAACCTGCATGAGTTTCTTTCTTCTGCTGAACACAAATGAAGATATTTTGAAGAATATGAGTAAAAAAATACTATAAAAGTCAATGGGGTCCCGTCACTTGTTTAGTTACCGACATATTTCAAAATATCTTTTGTGTTCAGCAGAAGAAGAAAAATTCATACAGGTTTGGAACAACTTGAGAGTGAGTAAATGGTGACAGAATTTTTATTTTTGGGTGAACTTAAAATAAGACAAAACAAGCATTACATTAAGCTAAAACAACTGAAAACCAATGTATTTCTTATTTTAATTCAACCCTTCGACAACAATTTCAGGGTTTCCACTGGATATATGAATTAGCCTAATTTAACATACATTTTAAAAGTATGATTTCTAGGTCTGGAAAAGTATACAATCTTATAACTCTAGTGGCATTTTTATACTTTTTATATATTTTTTTTCTTTTTAAAAACCTTTCTCGAAAACTGGAAATTGACTTTTCCAGTTTTCGAGAAAGATTTTTAAAAAGAAAAATCTATAAAAAAGTATAGAAATGCCACTAGAGTTATAAGATTGTATACTTTTCCAGACCTAGAAATCATACTTTTAAAATTAGGCTAATTCATGTTTCCTTTGATTCATGGGGTCTTTGAGTTCAAATGTTTGAGAACCTCTGCTTTAAATAGATAAAGAGCATAGAAAGAAAAGCAGTTGTGTTCTATTGTTTCTTCTCCAACATCGGCTCCATGCTGCCCTCTGCTGGAAGGGTAACAAACAGAAAAGTTCAGCACAGATCTCTAACTCCAATAATGCATTTACATATTCATATTTAGTCCCAGTTTGACATATTTCCGATTGTGTATCCTGTGCTCCAGCAGAAGATCATCAGGAGTGTTCCTGAGCTCTGATGAGGATCTCTCTCCTCCAGGAAGCCCCAGCTCACTCTTCTCCTGCTCCCAGCAGCTCTCTGCCCCCCCGCCTCCTCTCAGACACCTGGGACCAGCACACTACTGAACCAGTGCAGTGGACTACAGGGCAAAAGGCAAAGTTCTGTCATTTAAAGGTGCTGTAAGTGTGTTTGCACATACACAAATTGTCTGAAATGGTGTCTTTATAAACCAGAGCTGTCTCTGTTAGCCTGAGACTCTGTAAACTGCAGTCAGGGGAATGTGCGGTCAAGTGAGTTTGGATGACAGTCTGGCAGAAATCACTTACAGCACCTTTAACAAAACAGAGCATCGACTGTCAGAATATGCCATTTTTTTATTTGACTATTTTTGTAACTTTTGAAAACTTGGTAACACTTTATTTTACAGTGTCCTTGTCACACGTTACATGTATTTACTGTAGTAATAACTATAAATGATGTAAAATTGCATGCAACTAAACCAAACCCTAACCCTATAGTAAGAACATGTAGATTATTATTATTACTCAGTATAATTAAACCGTAACAGGGACACATTAAAATAGTGTAACTGAAAACCTTTGTAAAGTTTTTTGAACACATTGAGAATAAGAAAAGTAACCTTTGTGTTCCAGTGTGTACTGTAGTTCAGGAAAACAAGTACATTTCACTTGTGAAACACTTTTTCCATAATATTTTTTTACATTGCTACGCAAACTAAAACATCATCCTCTGAAATGAAAATTCACCTTATATATTTTTTCAAAATGGATGTTATTGATCTTATTGTGAAAGATTCATCCGTGCATGTTTTATTTTAAAGAAAAAAAAACATTTTGGTCTCATAATTTTTTATCAAAATGTTTACTCCGTCTTCCAGTGAAACAACAGACCTCTTATATCTCCTCCAATTCATTTTTCCTCATAAACCCGTTCCTTTCTTACAATTGACTGCAAGCTCACATTCACATCTGCCAACTTTCAATTAAAAACCAATAGATTGAACCAAACCTAAGTTTTTTTCTTTTTCTGTAATCCGTTTCACTCGGATATACAGTACGTTACACTACAGAAAAAAAGATCTGTCGCTACTTCTGTTTCATTGCATATCAATACAGCAGCAGACTTAGTTTAATTAGCTGTAACTCAGCACAGGGTTAATCTCAGTGTAACAACAACATTTAAGAGACTCCGTTCCAGTGTTTCCTGAAGTTTATTACAAATCTCCATCAGACTCTTCGTTTGGTCTTTTGGTTGATAATGGTAACAGTTCAATGATTAAAGAATGTAAAAAAAATGATCTCTCTATCAGGCCTCATGAAATTCTCCTCACAGGTTCTTCAAACAAGTGTCTCTCAATGTCTTGTGTTCTGACATTCTTGTAAAGTGCGCCGACACTGGCTTTCCCAAACACAGCTTGAATATAGTTCATCAGCTCTTACTGTGCAAATAATGATAGAATTATGAACTTAAAAATCAGTTTTTCACAGTTTTTTACCACAAAGGTAATGCCTAACCGTCTCTTTAAGGATGGCAAGCTGCCGTAACATCAGTGTTTGTCCTATTATGACATATGGCTCTTTTCAGCAGAAAAATATAGGAATATCATCAGCATGTACCATCAAACTCCAAATAAACACATCATTATGCTGCACGTGTGTCTCTTTGGTCATTCTGATATTATTATTATCATTATTAGCTCCTTCATCACAGATTCGACTGCTGAACACGTGGTCATGTGAGTAAAGTCTGCTGTACGTTGGTCGTTACAGCACGTTTACAGGCTCAGGTACTCCGCCACGAAGATGGCCAGGATTCTAGTGAGGTTTTCCACCGTGGGCCTGTGCATCCTCTCCTCCACATCATCCAGTGTGTGCCAGAAAACAGGAAACGGTGTGGGGATCAAGTGCAGCACGGGCACACCTGGTGCAGGGGAACACACAGGACAGAGTTTACTCATTTGATCCATTAACTGTGATTATGTGCATCACTTATTATATATGCACTACCGTTCAAACTTTTGGGGTCAGAACGATTTTTAAATGTTTTTGAAAGAAGTCTCACAACAAAAGCTGCATTTATGTGATCAAAACATATTCGAATAAAAAAATATTACAATTTAAAATAACTTTTCTATTTAAATATATTTTAAAATGTAATTTATTCCTGTGATCAAAGCTGAATTGTCAGCATCATTACTCCAGTCTTCAGTGTCACATGATCCTTCAGAAATCATTCTAATATGATTTGATGCTCAAGAAACATTGCTTATTATTATCAATGTTGAAAACAGCTGTACTGCCTAATATTTTTGTTAAAACCATTATTACTATTTGAGACTATTTGATGAATAGAAAGAACAGAATTTATTTGAAAATCTTTTGCATTATTATAAATGCCTTTACTGTCACGCTTGATCAATTTAAAGGGGTCATGATTTTTTATTTTAGTTTAATATGTTCCTTGAGGTTCACTTGTAATGTTAATTTGCACAAAAAAACAAAACAAATATATATATGCAGAAAAATGATTATTTTCAACCTCCATTCTGTCCTTCTGTCTGAAATGATCAGTTTTTAAGGCACGGCTCATTTATTGGACTCTGTTTGCTTTTGACGCGACGCTCAAATCCAGTGTAGGAATGTCAGCCGTCAAGCGACTGAACGCCAGTGGGCGGGGCCTATGGTGTGATGATGTATAACGATTCATAAATTTTTTGCTCTGGAGGCGGTCATATGCAAATATGTTTGCCCATGTGATGTCACAGATCCCGCAATATCAAACGAGACGTTTTTGGAGCTTGATTAAATAATTGCTTGGTTTATAATGAGGAGGATGTGTTAAGCTCTGAAACAAAGTACAAAGACCTCTTATATGTCAAAAGATCAAGGCAACATTGATTTCTCATGTCATGACCACTTTAATGCATCCTCGCTGAAATAAAAATATGAATTTCTTAAATAGAAAAACATTAGTGTATATTGTTTCCATACCTCGGTTTAAGAATGGAATGTGGTCGTCCTGCACTGGGCCAAGATAAAAATCCTTCCTGAAGTAACTCTGTTCTGATGGATGAGATGTCAACAAGCCCTGTTTGTGGAGCCTCTTCTCTGAAAGGGAACAGAGAGGATTGCTGACTGTAGAAGTCATGTGTCTGTAGGTAGAAACTCAGTCTGGGTTGTTTTTATACCTGCAGCGATGAGTCGGTCAAACCATCTCGCTGTGTTATCAAAGTGATTGACAATCAGTGGTTCTGGGCCACCAAGCAGATCCAGCAGGACTAACAGATCCTGGAAGAAAAATTTAGTTTTAACATAAAAAAAACACATATGCACAGGGCATTAATAATATAAAAAAAAAAAAAAAATCAATTTACCTTTTTTTTTTTTTTTTTTACATTTCCCTCCTTGGGTGTAGGGTTTAACTAGTTAACAATTAGTTAAACTAAAATTAAAATACAACATCTACTGTAAAGTAAAAAAATAATACAATTAAATAATATTGTTAAATATTCGATTTTTCATTTGTACACTTTGTTTTGTGCTTTTTGCGGAGGAGCCAACTGAATCCTGTTGAAACTTAATTTAACATTATATATTATTATTCTTAAATAATAGGTTATTTACTTTCAGTAAAAAAACATTTCTATACTGTCGCGCAGAGTGATTTTAAGTGTTTGTGTAGAAGCATCTGGAATTATGTTCTAATTTGTTGTATATGTATGAAAAAAATTATAGCTGATGTATCCAATGTATTGAAGGATGTTTTAAAGTCATGAGCAGGGCTGCGTTTCCCGATAACGTTGTCTCTTAGTGCGCTATGAAGACTCTTAAGGTATAACTTAACTGAAGGTATACCATTTCTCGGCGTGTTCCCCGAACCATACCTTAGGAAGTTGCTTAAGATATCCCTTCTTACGTGCGACGTTACCCGGTGCTGTCCGTGGCGATCGTGCTGAATTGGTTGATATCGATGGCTCGAGAATCAATTATTCTCTCGTGCAGGGGCTGTTTCACTGCGTTATGTGAGAAAGCGGTGTTCTTTATAAAAGAAGCACTTTAGAAATAGTTGAAATTGCATTTATTAGGACTCATGGGATATTATAAAAAATAACCCAAACTATAATAGCCTATAATAGCCTAGCCTACATATTTTAAAATTGTATCATATATTGCTGCCATAATAACCATTTCAATTATTTAAGTGCTTTCTTCTCTTTCCCATTTTTGTTCGCTGAGGTGGAGCTGCGATGAAATATTGTTCTTGTAAATACTTTCCAGCATTTCAGTAATAAAAGTGTACATCTTACGTACGGTGCTCGGCAGTGATCAAAAAGGATTTAAACAGTGTATTTTGAATCTCTTCTTGTAAACTCAGAGATGTGGATTCAGACGGCAATTAAATTAATGTACGACCTGTTTGCCAAAAAACAGTAGGTACTAATTTGGCCAGGGATTTTTACGCGGGTTTGGTGAGAAAAAAAACTCATATTATGGATTCGGACAGCACTAAAATCACCGACTTGCTGTACGAGCCCATGAGAAACAATATTAGTGTCCGAATAGGACTTAACTGACAGTAGCCTATGCTTTCACTGGCATTTAAAAGCACTCTTTAATTAAAATAAATGTATTAAATTGTATTATAATAATATAATTAAAATTCTAACAACAATCAGTGTAATGACAATTTTATTCTTTGCATGAAAACACTTGAATTAGCCTAAATAAACACTGTCTGTGTGTAAACTTCAGAGTTATATTGGTATAGACCTGCAACAGTGATAAGGTGAAGCTAAGAGTGGTCCAGACCAACCTTCCGAACGCATGACTTACAGAAGGTATACTTAACTAAGAACATTTCGGAAAACACGTATTATCGATAAGGTACAGCTTAAGGTGTAACTTAAGAACGACATAGCGTTAAGAAGGTTTCGGGAAACCCAGCCCAGGGGTCTCATTTATAAAACTGTGCGTAGGAACCTTACTAAAAGTGTACGTGCGCCCGAAAGCCAAAAATGGCGTACGCAAAAAAATATTCAGACTTATAAAACCGTTCGTACGCCAGAACCTGCGCAGAATTCACTTTATAAATCCCAGTCAGCGGAAGATTGTGCGCACATGCGTCTCCTCCACGAAATAACCATATATGGAGCTTGCAACGCCTCGTTTTACTATGCAGATGCTCATCTGCATATCATTTGCATATAATTATTCATCCACGTGATAACGTTTAACGGTACAAGACACATTACATTAATAAAAATCAAGTAGTTGCCTATCCTTGCCTTGTTTTTGAATACATAAATCAAATAGTGTAAAATACATTTAAGAGAAAGTTTTTTTCTCAATCTTTTCCACTGGCCGAATTGTATTTTTAATTGATTTCTATTTTTAATGGAAACGGATAGACCTTGGGCATTATTTGCACTAAACTATTTTCTCAGACAATCTTGTATTATCTTGATAAGCAATTATCTCTGTGGTTAAAACATTAAAACACAGCACGCCACAGCAAAAGTGTTCAAAAGCATCGCATCCACAACAAATATTTCTATTGATTGAATATAAAAAATGTTGTAACTTCTCAGTATGATTTCATGTTTAAGTGTTTAAATATTTGAATGGCATATTTAATCTAAATGTTTATATCAGAAGTACATAGTTTAAATAATTATTTTATTTATTTAAACTGCGTCAGTTTCACTAAACGGCCCAACGCGCTCGCTGGCGCGGACATTTAAGAAGGGATGGATATTTGCTTCAAGTGACAGGCTTGGTGAGTGAAATTATATTTGTATTATCTTTCTGTAGATGTTTAATTTTCTTTAGATTTTCTGTCTAAAAGTGACCAAAAAGACGCTAATCTCCAGCTCACCATCGGTGTCGCCAAACTGCTCCATCTCCAAAACGTTCGTACGCATGGGTCAGAGTTTGCGTGCAGGTGCGCAAATTTTCCCGTCAAGTTTGTTTTTATAAATCACAACTTATGCGTCGAAAGGGGCGTACGCCTCTTTCAGGGCCTGTTTTGTGCGTACGCAACGGTTATAAATGAGGCCCCAGGTCTTTAAATATAAAAAGGGTATTAAAAAGTATTAAATTGGACAATACTCTGAACTAAAAACCTCTCAATCGTTAACATTCTTTACCATTAATCATACAGCAATATATATATATATATATATATATATATATATAAAAAGCCTCACCACTGCCTGGAGTAGAGTGGTTTTGGCGGCTCCAGAAGGGTGAGGGGAATGAGACATCAGTTCAGCCAGATGACGAGAACCATAGAGAGAGTCTGTGTCTGTCCATTCCTCAAAGGCCTCCTCTCCATCAAAAAACACCAACTGCAATGTCAGCGCAGACCTCTGAAGAGAAGAAGAGACAGAGACACACAAACAGCTTCTCATTCTCTGTCGGACACACACTTCGGGCTAGATTCAGCACAATCTGCTCTGTGATGCAGATCTTTCCTGTTCAAAATGCCCTCAAAATGCCAGATGTTTCTTAAGCCCTATTCAGACGGGGCTAGTTTTCCCGGAGGACGTGTTTCACAGGCTTATTTTGTGATTTCAATCCTGTCCAAATGGCCCATGTCCGTGTTTTTTCCGCACACAACCTCATACTACAACGGCCCTGGGAGAAATCTAATCCCGTCCGAATGTGAATGTCTGTGATATTATCCTAACGCTTCTCCTTGTGTTTCTTGAGCCCTGAGCAACCGTTTGCGCACCAATCTTCTGCATTCTTTCATTTCATATTGATATGGCTAGAATCCGACGAAAAAATGCAATTATAAAATAAATAAATAGAGCCAAATCGTAGAAACTGCCAATTTTCATATTAGTGTCAGGTAAGATACTTAAGTGGGATTATTATAAACGGCCACTAACATTAATGCATGGGAAGTTTATTTAAATAGTTTTTATTATAAATGAAAATGAAATCAATAAATAATTAATTCAAAGGCAAATATGTGACCCTGGACCACAAAACCAGTCACATGTCGCACGGGTATATTTGTGGCAATAGCAAAAAATACATTGTATGGGTCAAAATTATCGATTTTTCTTTTATGCCAAAAATCATTAGGATATTAAGTAAAGATCATTTCCTACCGTAAATATATAAAACATTTATTTCTGTGAGTGAATGCAGCACAATCGTGAACATAAATGGAAAACTTTAAAGGAGATTTTCTCAATGTTTCGATTTTTTTGCTCCCCCAGATTCCAAGTGTTCAAACAGTTGCATCTCAGACAAATATTGTCCTAACAAACCATACATCAATGGAAAGCTTATTTATTCAACTTTCAGATGATGTATAAATCTCAATTTCAAATAATTGACCCTTGTGACTAGTTTTGTGGTCCAGGGTCACATACAGTACCAGTCAAAAGTTTGGAAACAGTACTATTTTTAATGTTTTTGAAAGAAGTCTCTTATGCTCATCAAGCCTGCAGTTTAAAAAAAACAAACAAAAAAAACAAAACAGTAATATTATGAATTATTATTACAATTTAAAATAATGGTTCTCTTTTTTAATATACTTTAAAATGTAATTTATTTTTGTGATGCAAAGCTGAATTTTCATCAGCAATTACTCCAGTCTTTGGTGTCTTATGATCCTTCAGAAATCATTCTAATATGATGATTTATGATCAATGTTGGAAACAGTTGTGCTGCTTAATATTTTTTTTATAACCTTGAGATAGTTTTTTCAGGATTATTTGATGAATAAAAAGTTAAAAAGAACTGTATTTATTTAGAATAGAAATCTTTTGTAACAATATACACTACCGTTCAAAAGTTTGGGAACAATAACTATTTTTTTTTAAAGAAATTAGTACTTTAATTCAACAAGGATGCGTTAAATTGATAAAAGGTGATGGTAACGATTTATATTGTTAGAAATGTTTTTATTTTGAATAAATGCTGTTTTTATGAATAAATGCTGTTAACGTTTTACTCATCAATGAATCCTGAAAAAAGTATTCCAAAAAAATATATTAAACAGCACAACTGTTTCCATCATTGATAATAACTGAGCATCAAATCATCATATTAGAATGATTTCTGAAGGATCATAAGACACCAAAGACTGGAGTACTTTCTGATGAAAATTCAGCTTTGCATCACAAAAATAAATTACATTTTAAAATATATTAAAAAAGAGAACCATTATTTTAAATTGTAATAATATTTCATAATATTACTGTTTTTTTTGTTTTTTGTTTTTTTTTAACTGCAGGCTTGATGAGCATAAGAGACTTCTTTCAAAAACATTAAAAATAGTAATGTTTCCAAACTTTTGACTGGTACTGTATGTCCTACAAATATGCACGCAAGCCCAGCACATGACCTTCTGTAACACCCACATCTAGTAGAAAACAAGCCTCTGTAATAAACACAGAGATGTTAGTCCCATCAGAATCGGTACATTAATTCACAGACATCGGGTGATAAGAACTGTAGCTCAAACGTCGTTTAGAAAGTGAGTCCCGTCCGAATAGGGCTTTAGAAGATATCTAGAAGAACTCTTCCTCATGATTGCGATCTACCTGCTGTTGAGGGCTTTAAGCTGTGTGTCCAGAGACGCAGCCAGCTCCAAGATCATGGCACAGGGAATGGCTGAATCACTGGCTCCCACAAACACCCGCCTGGGGTTTTTAGGGTCAGTGGGAAAGATCTTGGAGTCGTGGTGGCACGCTAGGATCAGCCTGCGAGGAGCCGAGGGGTCCAGCACTGCTAGCACATTGGTGAAGGTCACGTCACCCTTCGGGGTGGATGAAACGAAGGAGTTCTCCTCCAGCGTCCATCCAGCCGACAGTGAACCCAGCTGGGACAAGATATGCTGGACAAGAGGCGAGAGAACTTTAGTAAACTGCACTGCATGCTTATCAGAATAAGATACTTTAAGAAGAGCAATGATGTAAGAAATACAACCAACAGGAAACAATGTACAGTGGATCAAAACCTTTCATCAAAGTTATACATGGATTTTGAACCATGCGTTCTTGTCTCAGGACAACTTTGATTAACTTTTTTGATCCACTTCAAATGTTGACTACTGTATATTGTCAATTGTGGCCCAGAAATGTGTGTTGCCCCAGCTGTGGCGTTACCTGTCGTATGGTCTGACTTCCCGCAGTCCCAGGCACTCGCTGAATCAGGAGGGGCCGCAGGTGAGTCTCCCAGAGCCGATGCCCGTCCACCTGTGCTGCAAACTTCTTTATTTGTGCCACTGAGTGTTTGCTTGGCTTATGGGAAAGCTGCAGAGAGAATAAGGTAGAGGAAGACATATGACATATCACCTTCCAGTAGAATTTACATCCAATCCTGGTTATACAAATCTGAACCAGTTAATTCATAGAAACTTTAAGGCAGGTGTGTGTGTTGAAGCAGGTTAAAAACTAAAGTAGGCTGGGCTGTGATTTGAATAATGACAAAATAAGCACCATAAAAGCAGTTCATACAACTTGTGTGTCATACGATAACTCGTCTCGTACGCATGCAATATCTGATGGAATATGATGCACAATTAGCTTATTTCATGGTATTTGTTGTCACTTTTGGAGCATGGTAGTGTCAGTACTCAGTCACTTTACCTGATATGGAAAATAGCAGTGTGAACACTAACTGAATCAGTGGCAATCAAAAGTTTGGAAACTTTACTATTTTTAATGTTTTTGGGAAAAAAAAAAAAAAAGTCTATTATGCTCATCAAGTCTGCATTTATTTGATCAAAAATACAGGAAAAAAAACAAGAATATTCTGAAATATTACAATTTAAATGAATGTTTTTCTAGTAGTTTAATATACTTTATTTCTGTGATCAAAGCTGAATTTTCTGCATCATTACTCCAGTCTTCAGTGTCACATGATCCTTCAGAAATCTGTCTGATATTATGATTTATTATCAGTGTTGGAAACAGTTGTGCTGCTTAATAACAATTTTGTAACAATATACTACCGTTTAAATGTTTTGGGTCAGTACTTTTTCCTTTCTTTTTTGAAAGAAATTAATACTTTTATTCAGCAAGGATGTGTTAATTTGATGAAAAGTGATAGTTAAGATTCATATTGTTAGAAAAGATTTCTATTTAGAATAAATACTGTTTTTTTGTTGTTTTTTTACTTTTTATTCATCAATGATATATAAAATATATATATATATATATATTAAGCAGCACAAATGTTTCGAACATTGATAATAAATCATCATATTATACTGATTTCTGAAGGATCATGTGACACTGAAGACTGGAGTAATGATGCTAAAAATTCAGCTTTGCATCACAGAAATAAATTATATTTTAAAGTAAATTTTTATTTACTTTTAAATTGTAATAATATTTCACAATATTATACATTTTTCTGTATTTTTGATTAAATAAATGCAGGCTTGATAAGCATAAGAAACTTATTTCAAAAACATTAAACAGTAATGTTTCCAAACTTTTGACCGGTACTATTTTAGTTTTCCTTAATATTGTGAATTAGCTTTTATTTTTTTAGAAACATTTATTACTTGTATTTCAGATACTGTGTCTATCATCTCAGAATAGCATTTATCAGAAATACGAAATAAAAGATAACATAAGAATAACAACAAAACATATCAATGAACATAGGGAGTGTAGTTTACGTTTTTTTATTTAATATTTATTTTGTGTTATTTAAGTTTTACTTCTATTATCTTTTCATAGTTTTAGTTAACCATGAGAGTGCAATTACATAACTCAGGAGCAAACAATGACAGGGTCATCTTCGGGTCTACATCCCTTGGCTCAAAAGTATGACTGTGTGTTAGATAAATGTTAAAATGTATTGCCTTCAGCTCGATGTGAACTCACCCTGTCCCTGATGAAGTCTGCAGTGTGGTGGTGTGTTGCGCTGCTGGTACTGGACTCCGCAGAGAAATACAGCACCAGAATCACGGCCAGCGAGAGCGCGCCGCAGAGACACAGCAGCAGCACCCGCACACGCACACGCACGCGCGCCGCTCTCAGCGGATCGCATCCGGCCAGCGCGAGCCCGTTACTGGCGTGCAAAGCTTTGGATCTTCGACTGGTTCTTGACATCTTGACGTGGCTTTGAGTGCTGACTCCCAGTTAAAGGTGCTGGGACAGACGTGTCCCTCCAGCTGCGGCACTGGCCACTTGCCAAACGACACGTCAGCACTTTAAACGGCCAACTTTGTCCGTTAAACGCTATTGTCACCGTGCAGCGCGCGCTGATGCTGTATAAAACACTAATCTATATGACATTTTAGAGCGTAACAAAACGGGTAATGCTTGAGGTGTGTCAGGTCTTTTTGATTTGCCTCGTAAACAAGAACCAGAGATGACCTTTACTCTGCTAAAATTACTTATCCGTTTAAAACGTCACATGACATAAAGCGATTTTACCTTGTAAATGAAATTAGATATTGTCAGGAACTTCCTTAATAGCTCCGCACCCCCAAAGAGCACAAATACGTAAAGTACATCCTTTCGTCTGGAGTCAGTATAAGTTGTGTCTATTAATAATGCAGTCACTGACTGAAGTCTCTCTGTGAACACTTGACTTCAGTCACTCTGCTCTAGAAAGTCAGTCACCGCCTACATCCATCATTTAGGAGCTGAAGTCGCTAACGTTAGATGTTTGAGATCTTATGCATGGCGGACTAACTAACAATATACAGCTTTTCCTTTTCTGCTTCTGATGGGTGTAACGTTACAGTGTCCTGCTGCTGCTTCTGTTAACTGCACTTCCGCCATGGTGATGTTATCTGGCTGAGGTATCGCGTCATCTTAAAGGTACAGGCCACAAACAACACCCACAACCACCCGCTTTACCACATTTTACGAGCTGGTCCTCACTGCAGAACACGAAATCCAGGGGGAGGAGTTGGATCCAGATCCAACTCCTCCCACCTTACATATACCTAAACCTACCAATCTCCACCCCTTAGATGTGGATCCAACTCCGCCCCCTGGATCTCGTGTTCTGCAGTGAGGTGCTACTGCATTTGAGCTTTTCTTAAAGGTACAGGCCACAAACACCACCCACTTTACCACATTTGACAGTACTCCGTTTTCCCATGGTGCAGCAGGACGTTTGCATACTTTATCACAGCTGAAGTGAAATAAATGCAATGTTTGTAAAATACACAGACGTTTCAGTTTGATACTTTATGTACTGCTGTTTGTACAAGAAAAGATACATAAGCAACATAAGCCTATACTATTTAAATACCAATGTAGTGGGGTATATGTTTTTTATCAGTTTTATTTGGATAAATATGACACAATAGGCTATAACATCGCGACTACATGAAAGGAGCTTTTACTGTTATAAAAAAGTGATTTGTGAGCATTAGTGGTATAAACTCGAAACACACGTGATCGTGGCCATTAGGTGAATCCGGCCAATCGTGGAACAGCTGTGTCGTCATCAGAGCTCGTGCTGCTCCTCTGATTAAATTTCTTTTAATTTAAGTAATGCCCTTTTTCATATTTCTAACTAGGAACGATTAGGCCAAGTTTCTGAATATTGAAATAGGTGCCATTGTTAAGGCTTTGGGTTCCTGGAGATGTTTTTGCAGCTTAGTTGCAACAGATACAGTTTTTAGACTTCAGATTCCTCACAGTTTGACCCCTTCAAGGATTCACAGACTTAACAACAATAAATCATGTCAATCACTAACAAGCGTTTCTCTCCCAGTATAGCATAAAATATTGGTCAAATAAAAATAAAAAACAGTTAAGACTGGTATCATTATGAAATATTTTAATATATTTTTTATAAAATAATGAAAACATAATTTACACTTATTAAATGTACACTCATTGATACAACATCCCTAAAAGAAACTGAAAGATTGATCAGTTATCAATAGTTAAATCAAGGCATCGGAGCCGCTGTTTCATGCATGAAGCTAATGGAAACAGAGACAAAAGATGAATTACAATAAAGTTTAAAAATAAGAAACAAAAAAGGATAAAATCAGCTTTGTACAAAAGATCATGAATCAAACAAAATATAAAGGAAAAACTAAAAAAATACATACATAAACTCAGTACCCTCCAATAATGTTACCAAATCTGTAATCTTGTAATTTTCACCTGGAATTTGTCGTTCCGTATTTATAAAAAGAACAAACCAAAAAAAAAAAAAAAAAAAAAAAAAAAAAAATCAAAATAAATAGTCAAAATATTACACATAAAAATAAACCTTCAAATATTACAGCTGGACTATATATTTTGCCATGATTTAAGAATGCGCAACACAGATGCACATAGATGTTTTCACAAGTATATTACTCATATTTACCCTTAAAAACAAACTCAGTTAAAACACCTCCACCCGACTATCAAACAAGCATACAAACATAAATCATAAGACAATCCATGGTGTAGATATGACACCCATTAACCGAGTGAGACACCAAGAGTCTGAGAAACCTCCCACTTCATTGACAGAAAAAACACAGCGGGTGAATTTCTTGTAAGTCACAGCAATGAGATGAGCAAAACTGATCTAAAAGAGGAGGTGAACGAGCTCATCATAATATGATAATATATGTCCAGGGTGACGATGTGTAACTAAAAGCCTCCAACATGTACACAGACTTTCATTTAAAGGGGAAATTCTGCCATTATTTACTCGCCCTCGTGTTGTTTCAAACCCATTGACTTGCTTTAGATGTACAAACAAATTCAATGGAAGTCAATGGGAACCCAATTCTTCAAATGATATTCCACAGAAGTCAGTCAGTCATACAGGTTTGGAACGACATGACAGTGAGAAAAAGATGACGTAATGTTCATTCTCGTCCCTTTAAATGTATTTTTTATCTTCATAATAGTGGGGAGAACATGTAACGCTAGCTATCAGCAGTTTAAAGCTTTGTATAAAATCACTATGTACAATTACACTACTAAACAGCTGCAATGAATGAAGTCAGGGCTTATTTGTATCTCTCACCCCATAAATAAAAACCTTTGCATTTTACAGTGCTAGTTACTGTCATAGGGATGTACATAGTTGTTTTTTGTGTTTTTATAAGTGTATTTTCACTTATAGCTAGCTATGATGACTAATGCAATAAAGTCGACTTGACTGTTGCAGTGCTTTTGCTCTGATGTGAATAAATAGGTCAGAGGAATAGAGATCAGGTCATCGAGAGGGCAGCTTACGGGTCCTGAGAGAGGAGGAGATATTTTTCCAGTCGCGTCAGGGTTAAAGGGATGGAGAGAGCTGATATGGGTCGTAAATTACAACACATCACTGGTCACAGGTGACCACGTTTAAGGCAGACATGTACAGAGTAACATGGGGTACATGTTAAACCATATTCGATCCAGCCTGACTGTTATTCCAGTTAGGATTCTCCAGAGCTCATAACCAACTGCAGTCCGAGTACGGCGCGGATCGTCTTGTAAACACGATGATCTGTCTAGAAGTTGAAAACAGCCATCTATTGCCAACAGTCGTTTCACCTGATAAACCTGAACTAAATACAAATAGAAAAATAGAGTCTGTATGTAACACGGCCGACTAGGGTTTCTTAGAGTCGGCTTTGCATATACATATACAGTGTCGGAATCTTGACAGAACAGCCCAAGTTTACACACAGTGCTATGCCAAAACTATACATAAAAGAGCAAGTGGCGTTTCCTGTCACATGACACTGTCACTTACTGACCGATGCACAGAGGAAACGATCAAAGACTTGGGTGGAACATCACAGTTTTAGTAGCGGTTGCTTTTCCGTTAGAAAGTGGTGATTCTCCGTCTACGGAGCTGTTATTGCAGAGGGCTTTCAGTCACTATGAAGTCTGCGTTGAAGATTTATGGATGATAAATCGGTTGAGATGAGGATGGTTTGTACAATCGTCTCTCCGTTGAATATAAATATGAATACAACAGCGTCTAATGTACCTGCGCATGAGATTATGTGGTTTGTAATTATACCTTCCCAGAGCACTGTACCTCTTCTCACACTTACAGTACCGTGATTTCTCTCGACATGCTGGGAAAAGGATCTCTCGTGTGGCTCAAGTGTTTATTTTCTGATTTGTTTATTTTCATTTTTTTGGCTGTTGAGCTGACTGTGCAGTTAATAGGCCTCTCAGTTTCACTGGCTCAAGCTTATAGTGTCGACTCGTTGAGTACAAAAATAAATCTACAATGAGAAAATAGTTCCGAAAGTAGTTCAATCAGATAAAGAGCTCGCTTGTTTCAAGGTAGGACTCATGTGTGTGTGTGTGTGTGTGTGTGTGTGTGTGTGTGTGTGTGTGTTTAAAAATATACGTTTGTACTTCTGTACCGGCTTTAATTTAAAGCTTTAAAGTCTCAAGTCATCAGGCAGACCCGCGTAAACTCTCGGTTTCCCTCCGTCACACTTTCATAAAGCTCACAGGTTTGTGTGTGGTGAGGACGAGCTGGCAGATTTGCCTTATATGAGGGCGAGCGGGACAGTGGATGAACTGGGCGATAAGAGACTTTGAATTAAATTAGCTAAACATGCCATATTAGGCACAGTACAGGTACGTGAAGATCCCCTCTCATCTTCTCTTCTCAAATGAAAGGAAGCACTCATTTCCTCTCAGGCATGGTGGAGGATAAGAGTTTACTGAACTTGCGGAGCTGTTCACTGGCTGAGTGCGATTCCTCCTGCAGACGCTGGTTGTTGTGCCTCAGATTAGCCATCTCTGCTAACAACACGGCCTTGTCCTGTTTCTCCTGAGAGGGAGGGAGAGGAAGGAACAGACAAGGGAAAAGGAGGAGAGAAAGAGAGAAGCTTGATTAGAGAATGTCATCAAAACGGCCAAGTTACTATATTTTTTTCAGCGCGGGTTTATTTTCTTTCATTTTTAACATTTATTGTTTATTGTAACTTTTACAATTAAAGGAGTCATGAATTGAGAAATACATTTTGACAGGTCATTATACTATAAAAACATCCTGTAAGTTTTAGAACTTAAAAGTTCCTCATTTGTCCAAAAACTGTTTTTATCATAACCAAGATTTGATTTTGTCACATTATGACGTAATCGTGCGACGAAAGACCGCCTCTGCAGAATCAGATCAACGCCCACTTCTACATCATCACATCTTTGTCCACGCCCACTGGCACGTTATTGAGACGAAGGAGAGAAGAGCGATATACAGGATCACTGGACTAGAAATAAATTACCTTCCAAAGGATCCAAATGTTAGGAAAGTGCTTATTTATTTTCAACTATGTGAATGTCTCAGAGCATTTTTAGTTTGTTCGGAACATTTCACTCTGGATTCTTTGGTAAATCAGTTGCAATTTCGGCGAAGGCTTTCTAAACAGAATTTTATTACAAAATATGAACTCAATAATAATGCCACAATATGTAAGTACCGTGTTAATTCTTAAGCCTGATCTGCGATCAGTGATTTCTGATATGTAATGATTCACATACAGTCAGACGTTCATCTTTTACTGCTGTTTATGCATCATTAAATCAAGCCAGTGACTAAACAGTCAACTTCACGTTTCTCTAACTAACATGAAAATAATCTGTTATTTAAATTATGATTCAATTATAAACAAAGCGGAAAAAAAAGAACGCCTTTATAATCGCTGGAGCTGCCAATCAAACAGCGAGGTTATCAATGACTGAGTCCGTTATAATCAATGACGCTGTCTACACTGCACAATGAATCTCTTATTCACATCGTGTTTGCACTGTTAGTTATGATGAAAGCATTCGTGAGACTGCAGAAATCGAGTTGCGATGACGAGTCTACATGCTCATCGCTGCAACCTTTCATGAAACGGGAGTAAATCTCAATTTAATTCTGTAATCGTCGATTTCACGATTAGTTCATCTCGACAGCTGTAATAGTAGAAACGTAGTAAAAGATTTCGAGAGAGTTTCACATGAAATACTTGCAAGATGTTAGCCAATCACAGCAGTGGGCGTTTACACGTCTCACAGCAGCAGACACGCCCCTTCCAACGGAGCGCTCAAATCAGAGGGCTAAAATCAGGGTAGAAAATGTCCTTTTATTTCTAAATTATGACAATTTTTAATGTAAAAAATCATACTAACATTATAAGTGCACCTCAGGAAACGTTATAAAAATGCAGTTCATGACCCCTTTAACTGTCCAGGGTGAAGTACGGATGTGCACAGGTAATCAGCTAGTCGAGGACTTTTTCTGCACCAACTATACCACACGTAAAACTACACAAATGGATTTTATTTGCATCATGTCCTGAATCCTTCACCTAAATCTCGCTTTCTAGTGACTCGGAAACTAGTAAGCAATTCTTCTCCCGATTCCATCGCCCTGAAGTCAACAGGTTTTTTTAATGGATTTTTGGTTAAATGCCTGAAATACGGTCTGTGGTTCACACAAGCTGTTTTATTCTACAACATAAAATATATCAGCAAAACCCCAGTGCAATCCTGAAAGTTTTTCCGTGTCTTTAAAAAGGCGGTTGCTAAGAAGTGGCTAAATGGGACTACAGAGGTTGTCTGGGACATTAAACATCATCATGATGAAACGGGAAACTCCACTGACTAATCCGCTTTCACAGAGTCATTGTGTTTATACTCGCACTCTTGCAAACTATTCAAACTTTCCAACTTGTAGGTGTCTGAACTAGGTTTTTACTTCTGGCCATTGTATTTAGGCTTCAAAATGTATAAAAGTTTAATTCATTTGTGAAGATGATGAGAAAAACATGTAAGAATCAAAAACCTTTCTTGGTTACAGAGCTTATTTTATGCAATAATCCAAAAGCCAATGGAAAAATACATCATCCCTGCAGCGCTCTATAGATATGCTAATATATCTGCTTTTATGATGGAAACTTGGTTACTTATCAGGGGTGCGTTTCCCAAAAGCATCGTTAGCCAACTATGGTCGTTGAACTCTGTTGGTAACAGATTGGTTTGTGAATAAAATGTAATTTTATATAATTTGTCATTCTTTAATTTCAACTTAAATTAACATTTTCAAATAATCAAATACTTTTTTTTGTTTTATGTGTTCCTCAACTACAAAATTACTCAAAACACCCATCCCTATTGAACCTGTCCTGATCTCTCCGATGTAACTCACTTTTTCCAGATCAGTGTTCAGCTGTTTCAGCATGACTTCCAGATGATACAGACGCCCAGACAGGTCATTAGGAGCCTCTTCACTGCAACACACAAATTAAAAACAAGTTAAAACAAGTATCCTAGCATTTAAATTCTTATTTGAATACCCATCCAAAACTTGCAGAGACAATGTTGTCCCCTTGGTATAAATACCAACCCTAAACTGAATCCGCTCAGAGGAAGAGCAAGTATAGATACAGTACCTGCTGAAAGTAGGAGTGGTGCGGGGAGTCTGCGGTGTGTGGAAAGGCACCGGACTGATGATGGGTCTCAGCTCATTGCTGCCCGCGTGAGACTCAGACAATGAGAACAAAGAAACAGCTCTTTGCACTGTAAAAAAAAAACATGCAGTCATAATTAATCATTAAGATCATAATGTGTGTGATGAATGACTCTTTAATACATTTCATACTACATGGGAATGTTGCAGACACAAAACAAACTCAAAGGTAAAGTCTGTAAACCACACAAAGCCATGTCTTTGTGGATTCATCCTACAAATGGCATCACCTTTATATGGAAGTCCATTTCCACCACATAAGAAAAAAATCATGCTTTGGTAATTCATAATTATTATTAAAATGAAATTATGGAATAAAGTGTCAAAAATCTGAGGAGAAAAAAAATGAAGACGAAAATATGAAATAAGTAGTCATAATTATGAGAAAAAAGTCAAATATATGAGTCATTATGAGATAAAAAACTAAATTACAACAGATGAAATTATGAAATAAGTCATAATTAAGAGTTATAATTATGAGATAAAAAGTCAAAATTATGACAGTCATTTTATGAGATAGTCAAAATTATGAGACTACATATCTAAATTACAACAAAGTTGAAATAAGTCAATTAGGAGAAAAAAAGTCAAAATGATGACAGTCATAATTATGAGATAAACTTAATTACGACAGTTGAAATTCTGAAATAATAAGATATAATTGTGAGATAGGAAAAAATTTAAATTATGAAATAAGTCGTCAATTATTAGATAAAAAGTCAAAATTATGACAGTCATTCTGAGATAAAAAGTCAAAAATGACAAAAAGCTGAAATTAAATATCATAAAATGTAAATGATCTTATCTCATAATTTAGATAAAAAAAAAAAATAATAATAATAATAATTATGACCTTTTTACCAAAGCATGATTTGTTTTCTTATGTGGTGGAAATTGGCTTCCATACCTTCAAGTATCTTAGTTTGACGTAGAAACTCATACCTTCATAAGCTTTGGCTGCATTGACGAGGCTGGACCACTCCAGTCCACAGGCAGTGTCAGGAAGAGGCATGAGTCCAGGGTCCAGTCTTCTGAGAGGAGGAACCTTATCCCTCACCTCAGTCAATGACAACTCTGATGCAGACAACGGTACTGGAGGAACAACAAATGGACAGTTTATTCCAACGCTATTAGCAGATAACAGTAAAGCATGCCAACTGACTATAGGTGCATCCCAACTCACAAACTTATGCACTATTCTATGACATTTTTAAGTATAAATAGTGCAAGTAGTGCGTTCACACTGAAAATTCCCAAAAGAAAAAGTGCACTTTAAATATCTGGATAATGCACTAAATTAACGGAAAAAACAAAGTGTGGAATGTTGGACACTTCATACACTCAACTGTCGCAACTTTAATTACGTAGCGGAGGGGGAGGGGCATAAGACTCCGATGCTGAATGACAAAATAACCTTATAAATTCAGACACTACACGGATAAGTACATAGTGCATACAATAAGTACATAATGTATAATGCGTCATTTGGGACGCAACTTATGACTAGCAAATTACACCGACCTTTCTTACTGGGTATGAGGGCTCCAAGGTTGGTGTTGTGACCGTGGCGACGGGTCGGCAGCGTGCAGGAGAAGAGAAGGTCACTGGGCGGCACTTGTCCTTCAAAAAGAGGCGTGCTTGCATAACTAGAATCTCTCCGTCCACTGCACAAACTCTCATCTGAGAAAGTACGTTGCAGGGTCCGATGAGGAGACTGTAGAGGAGAACAAACACACAATGCTCAAATCATTGTTGTGTTTACAAGCCGAGTTTTGTAGTCTTTTCAGTGCTTGTGTGTGCTCACCGCATCCCGTGATGGTGTATCCGCAGGGTTGTCCATAATGATGAGCTTTTTCAAGTCGTCTTCAATGGTGCTCTTGTGAGTTCTGCGTGGTGAGCGCAGGTCCCTCAGAGAGGCACGTAACCGAGGCTGGCCGAACACGTTCTTGCTGTTCATATCCACCTGCCTGAAAGCACACACAATGACCAGGACATTCAAATATGTGATGCATCTATTTCATAATGCAAAACAAATATGAAAATGCGTTTTATAAACATATGTACTTGTTGCTGTCAGTGGAGGTGGTGCTGGTTGCTGTGATGTTCTCCTCCGCTTGCCATGCACTTTTGCTTTTACTGAATGACTTGGGGGCGGAGCTTGACAGCTGGGCGGCGGATCCTGACGTGGGTGTGACTGTTGAAGATCTGAGAGGCCGGGGTTTATCGGCCACAGCAGGGGTCTTAAACCCTTGAGGGGTATAGCAGGCCCTAAATACACACAATTCAGATGTTTGGGATCATTAAGATTTCTCTTATGAATAACAAGTCTCTTATGCTCACCGAGGCTGCATTTATTTGATCAAAAATACATTTAAAATAACGGTTTCTAATTTATTTCAAATTGTAATTTACTCCTGTGATCAAAGCTGAATTTTCAGCATCATTACTCAAGTCTTCAGTGTCACATGATCTTTCAAAAACATTCTAATATGATGATTTGATGCTAAGGAAACATTTCTTAAAGGGATAGTTCGCCCAAAAATGATATTTAAGCCATGATTTACTCACCCTCAAGCCGTTCGAGATGCATATGTCAATCTTTTTTCAGACGAACACATTTTCAGTTATTTTAGAAAATGTCTTAGACCTTTCAGTGGTTATAATGTGAAGCAATGGGGTCCAGCAGATTCAAGTCGCAAAATGTGCATGCATCCTTCACAAAAATAATCCATCCGGCTCCAGAGGGATAAACGAAGGCCTTCTGAGGGTAATCCGTGCGGTTTTGTCGTAAAAATATACATATTTAAAACTTTATAAACGAAAATAACTGGCTTCCGGTGGCGGTTGGTGCGCGTTCATGGAGATGGTTGCTGGCATATGACGTAGGACGTAACGCAGGAAGCGTCGTGACGTAGAGCGTTAAAAACAAAACAAAACTCTACGTTCGCTCTACGTCACGACGTCATTCATCTCCATGAACGCGCGCCGACAGCCACCGGAAGCCAGTTATTTTCGTTTATAAAGTTTTAAATATGTATATTTTTACGACAAAACTGCACGGATTACCCTCAGAAGGCCTTCGTTTATCCCCCTGGAGCCGGATGGATTATTTTTGTGAAGGATGCATGCACATTTTGCGACTTGAATCAGCTGGACCCCATTGCTTCACATTATAACCACTGAAAGACCTAAGACATTTTCTAAAATAACTGAAAATGTGTTCGTCTGAAAAAAGATTGACATATGCATCTCGAACGGCTTGAGGGTGAGTAAATCATGGCTTAAATATCATTTTTGGGCGAACTATCCCTTTAATATCAATGTTGAAAACAGTTGTGCAGCTTAATAAGTTTATAGAAACTGTAAGAATTTTTTTATTTTGTTAGGATTCTTTGACAAATAGAACGTTGAAAAGAACAGCATTTATTTAAAATATATTTTTTTAGAATAGAATAGAACATCTTCACTTTTGATCAAATTAATGCATCCTTGCTGTATAAAAGTATTAAAGGGTGAAATTATATTATATTATATTATATTATATTATATTATAAGGTATTATATTAAATTATACTATTTTAAAAGTTCATTATTTTGATTATTGGGTGTAATAGAATAGGTTAACATGCTTTAAATGTTAAAAAAAACATTATTTTTCACATGCTGTACATTATTGCAGCTCCTCTATTCCCAGTCTGTCTGATTTCTACAAAGCCCCTCCTTCCGAAAAGCTCAGAGTGCTCTGATTGGCCAGCTGACCCAGTGCGTTGTGATTGGCCAATCACCTCAAGCGTGTCGGAAATGTAACTTCCCTTACCATAATCCCAAACTTCAGCTTCCAAGGCTTTAAGCAATTTTAAAGTTTATAATAACGTCGTCAGTTCGAGCTAAGAGGGATTATGAAAATGTGGATGATCAAGCCTATCGATCGAAAACCAACTTTGCAAGCATGACTTGAGCAGAATGTTTCATAGCCAGCGTTGTACTCTCTCGGGTTCAGGAATCTGTCCTCCATAAAATGCACTGTGCAGAAACAAACTTAGGTTGTACTGCTCAAGAACAACTTCATAAATAAATCTTTGCCTCTGATTCCTAATTTTATTAATTTTTGGAAGGCCAAACAAAGGAGTTCTGCTTTCACATCCAAACACACAGCGTCTCTACGACATGATGACAACACTACAAGTCATTGAAGCCTCCTCTTCTTTTGTATGCCATTATGCTAATATTTCACATTGTATGAGGAAGTTATATCTGGACTTTGATCGAGATGTTTTGGGCAGGTCTGGATCAGTGTTCTCTGTTAGACAGAATAAATCCCTTTGTGTGAGACTGAGCTTTGTAACTTTGCAGATCGTATTCAAGCACAAACGGATACATTACACACTAATGGAAAAGGAAAACATCAAAAAGCATCATATCATATAACCCCTTTAATTTCTTGAATGACTCAAACTTTTAAACAATGGTCTTTACATTTCAGAATAAACACAGTACCTTGCTTTGAAGTTGTCAGCATTGGCCGATCCCGGAGGGGGGAATGTGCGTGTGCGGTAGTTCTTGATTTGATTGGCTGATGCAGCGATGACGGGTGATGACTCCCTGCGCCGCCCCTCTCCGGCTCCGGACAGATCCTGCAAGCCGCTGTAGGTAGCAGAGCCATGCAGGGGTTTGTGGGGGGTTCCTGCAAGACTGCGGCTAGGTTTGGCTCCTTTAGTGTTGGGACTCGGTGTGTAGAGAGATGCATCGATGCCACTGTCACTGGACCCTCCCTTGCCCATTAGGTCCGGGTCGGGGTCTGAGGGGTCACTCAGGACACCGGACACCCCACCTCCCATCCCGTCAAACCAGCGCTCGTCGCTGTGACTGCTGGAAGCATTGCTGGAGAGTGTGTTACTGCTGGAGTGACTGGAATAGTGTGCCTCACCCTGAGAGAGAGCAGAGAGATCAAATTTTATTTATAAAGCACATTTAAAATCAACCTAGGTTGGCCAAAGTGCTGTACAAGTAAGAGAAAAAACAAAACAGAGCAAGAAACATTAAAAATTACGGTAGATTTAATGTGTTTTAGCAAGGATTTAAATTTAGCTAATGTGGAAGCCGTTTTAATATGTAGTGGTAGGCTGTTCCACAGCTTAGGGCCGACCACTGCGAAAGCTTGATCACCCCTGCATTGTAAGCGAGATTGTGGGACAGACAAGAGATATTGATCTCTTGATCTAAGTGATCTGGATGGATTGTGCGTGACAATTAAGTCAGAAAGGTATTTGGGGGCTTGGTTGCTAAATGAAACAGATTCCTTGTTATCATGATGATGAGGACGACTGCTCACCTTAGAGTGCCGGTTTGGAGAGTCTTTCCCTGCAACGTCCTGTCGGGTCTGTCTTCTCTGAGCGGGGGTGACTGACACACCTCGTGATGATGCAGGAACATGCCACATGGGCTCTGTTCGACACACAAACACACACAGATGAAGCCCAGATCACACTGACAGAATCAGTCACTCTCATTGAAAATGAATGACTTCCAGTCGCTTTGTACCCGGGTGGCAGTGTGAACGTCTCCTTAAGGGTGTTTGGCACGCTTGATTATTAGATGTTTGTTGCATTTCTTTCAAGCCCTGTTTACACCTGGTATTAAGATGCATTTTGGTCGATTGGATCACAATGCTAAATACAGGAGTAAATGGGTCTAAAACGTTTTGAGCTTGTCCACTTTCGAGCAATCCAGAGGAAGTCAAAAACACATTGCTTTGGTTGAATGTGTTTGAACAGCCACAACAGACTGTCTTCTCTCCGCCTACTGACCTAATGTGATAACATTCAGGAAACGCTCTAGCCAGACGGGATGTAAACTTTGTCGGCTGAAGACCCAAGTTTGGTTTGAAGCCAAGAAACATACCAAGCACAATGTTCTCTCACCATTCCTGATTTCTAACACACACTCACAGCGTTCGGCTGGTCTTGCGGCTGTCAGAGCAGAAACTAAAGCTGCTGCTCTTCATTAGATCGAAAGATCTGAAAAAGCCTTTACATATACCCGCTCATAGACCCTCCCCTTGAAAAAATCAGGACAAAAGTAGTTGAAAGTGGACAAAAGAGTCAGATTGAAACACCAAGAGTAAACGGGTATGTGTCTCCCTCGTCTACTTCTGATCCAATCAACCAAAACGCATCTTAATGCTAGGTGTAAACAGGGCCTCAAGTTTAGCATTATTTATATACTATTATATATGTATATTTCAGTTTTAGCTTTTGTCATTTCAGTCATTTTAGCACAATTTCATTTAGTTGACATGGCAACTGTTTATAACATTTAAGTTGACTTATTTCATGTAATATTTATATTTTATTGCAATCAAGAAAAAGATATTTAATAGTTGAAGTTTTAGTTAAAAATAAAATTAATCAGAGTCAGTCCATCACTCAGTTTACACCTGAATATCAGCATAGTAGTGACTATCTCACAGCCTCTGATCACTAGTGGGTTTGATAAAGGAGCCTTTATTCTGAGTTTATCCAGCAGAGGGCAGAGTTCACACTGTGACGGGGCAGTACACACAAAAACATTTACAGCAGTCTTTGTTTAAGGACTGGAGCTCTATAAATATCTTTGTTGTGTTTGTTTACCTGATTTGTTGCGTTCCATCGTGCTTTCTTGGCTAGTGAAACCAGATGATGATTCTCCACTGGAGCCGTCAACAGAAACATGTGGGTCAAATGGCTGGAGAGGCCGCTGGACTGCCCCAAACCTACGCACACAACAAATATCAATATGTTACTAAATATATTCTTATTTGGCTTACTTGATCATGTTAACCAGTTCAGGTTGGCTGACATGCCATTGGAGAGCATGGTTTTGGAGAAAGGGCATGTGGTGGACGTGACTTTAGTCATCAGACTTTACTGGATTGTGGAAAGGGTTTGTATGATGGTTGGAGGGGAGTTATATCAGCCGAAAAAGAAAGCTGTCTAAGAGGCAGATAAAGACATTACATTTTAAAGTAACTGTCAGATTTTTTCTTTCATATTGTGGTGTATATCTGACATACATGAAAAGTATGAATAGTTCAAAATAAGATTATAACATCCATTCAGAAAATAGACAGGATGAATACTTATTTCAAGCTGACTTTAATAAAAGATAATGAAGACAAACGTTTTATTTGGTAGTCTATAACACGCACCAATGACTTAAGAACATCATGTGCATTAAGGAACCAAACAGGGTCAATTTTGACACCGCACCACTAAGTTTGCATCATACACATGCCACATTCAATCCTGAGTCTGTTGCAACCCAAGTGTTCTGTCACTTGTTACCCTGTGGGTTTGAGTGATGTACGGCTGGATCTGATGGGACTATTAATAGCACTCATTAGCACATCTCGCTGAATCACCACCATAAACACAGTCAGTGTGAAATGTTTAACAGACTCACAGCACCCCAACATCTCTATAATGCTCTAACACACTTTAAACTGCTGACGTGTCCAGGCAAACTTTAGAAAAAAAAACACTTACGTTAAGTCTACGTGAGCTAAACTTTGCAACCAACTTTAAATTATTATTGTGACATATTTTCAAGTGAAATGAAATGTTGAATAGAGGGCCAGGCTGCATATGAGAGGCTTCATCTCTTCACTGATGGTAAAAAAAGGAGTTGTGTTAAGCATGATCCGCCCCGGGCCGTCAAACTGACATCGTCAGAGAAAGAACACCATTCCAGGATGGAAATTTTCAGATTTTGAGCAAAGATTACAAAAACGATTTATTTCTGTGTATCTTAGACGGATAAATTGCACTAACAAAGTAAAAAAGGTACATTTTGATTTCATGCAGACTTTAAAATTTGGGTCAAAAACACAATCAGCAGAATTATCCTCCTCATTAAGCTCTTTGTAAACTCTATAAATATTTAAGGTTTGTCATGGGAATGGTTTTGGAGGGGACAAGCTCTAATTAGATACATAACACAACCAGGATATGCTAATCAATGACACACTTTTTATAATTACATTAAATATGAATGCATGTGAACACTGAAAAGGGGAAAAATAAGAAAGTCGTCGACATGATTTTTTGTTCTCTCTCTGTGAACAATTCAGTGTATGTTAACTCGCATTCAAAAAAGAAACGTTCACAACAAGTTCCTCTGGTTGAACAGGGTAGCAAGCACATAATAGAGCGCCATGACTGTCTATACATGCCATAACCTCTGTTTTATACATGTATACAATCATACACAAACGCACAATAGCACTGTGAATCAGCACTGTAGGTCTAGCTGATACATGCCTCAACCGCAGCCTCTCATAAACCATCAGACACACCCACCGATGACCTTAAACAGCGCCTGAAGATGTTCATTTCTACACTCACTAACAGTTATAGCATTCTTTTGTATCATAATCCAATAGTGCTGGGCAAAATAATGAATATTTACACTATGTGAGAGCACTTCAGATATATTAATAATGTTTCTGACAGCAAACATGCTATAGAGTTGGGTTCACTTCGTTAGATCAGTTCTTTTGAATTGAGACCAAACTGTTAGTAGTCGTTCACACAGAATGTGCTTTTGCATTCCACTTGTTTTTCTACGTAAATATGCTAATCAACGTGTTTGACCATTGCATTAAAATTCTTGTCTATTATCATGTATGTACATGATGGGGTATAAAACATTTTGAGATTGTCCACTTTCGAACACTTACATAATAGTAATTTCAGGTCAAATCAATATTATCCATCCATCCATCCATCCACTAATTTAGGTGCCTTGTAACAAGTGGGGTATCGTACAATTATCTTATCACAAAATAAAACCTTTCAAAATGAACACCCTGACAGGCGTTTATAGTATCCCTATATGGAAAAAATGCTTGGAAACATCAGCCCAAATTTCCAATGAATGCCATATCTATGAATTTTAGATATGCCATTCATTGGGAACTTAATAAATTCTCTGTGAAATTCTCATATTCTGAACTAAAATAACTAAATAAATTGCAAAATAAGTGTATGCAATGCCACATGCTTCAAAAAACAAACCAAAACAAACGTGTGACCAGCACTGACCCGTCTCGGGAGGGTTTATAGCGGACGAAGGGTCCGCTGAGTCCCGGCACTCCCAGTGCAGTGGAGTTAAACCCAGAGGCTGGACTGGAGAAACTAGCCGAAGGGTTTCTGTACACCATCCCTCTGTCCCCGCCAAGAGGAGACACACTGTAATGGTTCTCTGGGTAACTGACAGGCCTGTGGGAGGAGACGGAAATAGCTTGTGAGAAGAAAAACAAAGCCAAAATATGTGCCTAATAGTTGGTTTTCCTAAGATTTTATCCATATGCCGAAATGCCTCACCGTTTAGCAGAGATGTGTTGGGGCTCTCTGTATGGAATGGGGACCAGAGCTTTGTGGGCACGGCTGGGGACTGGTGGGGGTCCGCTGGGGGTCCAGCGCTGGGCAGAGCTGTGTGTACCCGGGGGACTGTCCCAACGCCATACTGGGGTCCGCTGCCCCCCACGATACCCAGCAGCCACTGGCTCCGCTTCTCCCTTCTGCTCCATCATCTTCATCTCGTACTCCTCTGTACAGCCCCTACAAACACACAAACATTACATAAACCATTCAAATTTACATATGCAAATACCTTCAGTACTCTAAAATTGTTCATCCGTTCATAACTCAACATATCTATATATTAATATTAATTATATTCATTTTATATAATTATACTGTAATTTATATAAATATACCGTTTAATTTATACACTATTGTCCAAAAGTTTGGGGATGGCAAGATTCCCTTATTTTAATTCCTCACCAAGATTCAATTAATTAAAAACGGTAATATCATTAAATATTATGAAAATTTAAAATGACTGTTTTGTAATTTATTCCTGCGATGCAAAGTTGAATTTTCAGCATAATGACTCCAGCCTTCAGTGTCACATGATCCTTCAGAAATCATTCTAATATGCGGATTTGCTGTTCAAGAAACATTTATTATTCTAAGTGTTGGAAACCTAATTTTTGTTGTGATTCAGGATTTCATGATTCAGGATAGAAGAACATTTATTTGAAACATAAATCTTTTGTAATATTATAAACGTCTTTATTGCCACTTGATAAAACGAATGCACCTTGCTGAATAACATAATTATTATAAAAGTATTTCTTAAAATCATACTGACTCCATACTTTCGAACGGTTGTGTAAATAAATATATTATTATTACTTCTGGGAACAACTACACCTCAACCACCGAAACCGTCTGATTCAGTCACGCCCTCATTTGAAACAATATTTCCATAGAAGTCTATTTTTGCCGTTTAATATTTCAGATAAACCCAACCCTTAACAACACGTAAAGACAAAAACTGTAGTTGGACTTTTATAATGTCAGTTTCTTCCTGTTTAAATGAGTGGCTGTTGGTCAGAATAACCTGGAATGAGGATTCAATGTCCGATTGGATTCGATTGCTAAGGCGACTATGGTGATTGTGACCATTTTAAAGCAGATGAAAACTCTTCATCCCGTGTTAAAGTTTAGAGATTTTAATGGATGGTTGAGCAAATGGTTCTGTAGTAATTCGAGTGTGTGCTTAAGCATCTGGTTTACTGGCAGATTAGTCCCAAATCCCTGTTGACCAGTACAATAACCTCTACTGAATGCCAAACAGAATGAGACGCTCTCATCAGCGCCAGAATCCCTCTGGGTCTCTCTGCTTTCTGATGATGATGAGAAACTGAAACCCACTCTGAACCCCTCACGCTGTCAGCACTTTACCACAAGGACTCAAGACGACGAGGTAACTGTCCTTTGAGCTTTATCACTCTCATCTACCCTCATTTAGATTGTCAGAACCTTTTCCTGTTAAAGAAATTAATACTTTATTCATCAAGGATGCATTAAATTGATAAAGAGTGACAGTAAAGAGTAAAGACATGTATAATATGGCCACGTTCACACAGCAGCAGAATAAAGTTGTCATTCCTGTATTTGAGTCCTTAATACGGTTACATTCACTCACAGTTCAGTTATTTATGGCAGTGACAACCGCATTCTATAACCAAACTCACACCCGTAAATTTTCAGGACTCACAACCGCGTTCTCAGAAACCCTGCAATGTGTGAAGCAGGCTGGACGATATATATCAATTGGACTCTTGCCATGTCAAAATGACAAGACTTCAGTTTTATGGACGTCGCCATCTTTGATATTACTGTTCACCTGATATTCCAGCCCTTAAGTAGCACCTTCTGCTCCCTGACATCTATATTTCATACATCATACTTATTGTGTGCTGCTACCTATTATCATCCTCCATTCACATGGAGGGAGAAAAAGACAGTCAAACCGAGAGTCAGAAAGCCAAAATGAGACAAAAGAAAGCAAGGAGGAGAGGGAGAGAAGGAGGGGGAGAGTGGAAAGCACACCAGGCCCCACATGGTTTCTGTCTAATATACCAAAAAAACACTCTTTTGAAGACCACAAGGACATATGAACTAGCCCTGACTGACTACAGACACGTATAGAGAGCGGATGGAGACGGATGGACGGATGTTTATATAAACCTGCCAGCTACATAGAGGTCCAAAAGTCTGAGAGCTATTGAAAATACTTCCATTTAACATTTCTTTTGTGTTATAATTTAATACATTTTTCATAAAAAAATATATATTATGAACATTAGTGAAAATTTCATTAAATGTAAGAAATTATTAGTATTTGCTTCGCCCCCTTTTGCTTTAATGAAAGCAGAAGTTTGTGTAAAAGCTGATGATCTTCTGACTTTCTGTACAAAGAGTCACATGATCAATGTCACAAATGTACTTATTTAATCAGTGACCTAGTATGGAGTCCCACACATGACATGCGGGGAGGGAAAAAAAGCAAGATATTGTGGTCACAACTTCAGAATCTGCTCCCACGACTTTATTCACTCCCTTTGTAGTTAAATCATGGCCACGAGTCGCGATGAAACGGCACGATTACAAACCGCTCTCTATCCGTATAACCGTACTGGTATAAAACCGTACTGGCGTGAAGTGACATCGCCACTCAGGATTGGTCACTTGTCTGTTGCGTGGCTATCAGTTTTTCTGTAGCTGGCCAAGTGCGCTATTTGATTGAAGTAAACACAAGTTAATAATAAAATTTAAATAAATATCTGATCATCCTCCATCATTTTTTTCTGCCGCATGTCATGTGTGGGGCTCCAAAACATAAAAATAATGCAAAACATAAAATAATCTTAAAATAATAAAAATTTTAAAGCACATTTTGGTAACACTTTATTTTACAGTGTCTCTGTTACCTTACATGTACTTAGTAAAGTAATGCCAGAAATTATGCATAATTACATGCAACTAACCCTTAACCAAACCCTAAAGTACATTAATATTACATAGTACTTAATTGTATAATTACACTGTAACAAGTTCACCTTAAAATAAAGTGCACCTTACGGTAACACTTTAAAATAAGGTTTTATTTGTAACATTTAACTAATGTTAAAAATGAAACCTTATTGTAAGATGTTACAGAAATATTTAAGATTTGGGTTACACTTTACATTACAGTAGTTAACATGAACTAACAATGAAAAATACTTCCAAATCAGTTTTAATCTTAGATAATATTAATTTCAACATTTACTAATACATTATTAAAATCAAATGTCATATCAAATGTTAATATTATTTAATGGACCTGAGCTAACATGAACTGACAATGAACAGATGTATTTTTATTAACTAACATTAACAAAGATGAATAAATACTGTAACAAATGTAATGCTCATTGTTAATATTAGTTAATGCATTTACTTGCGTATAAAGTGTTACCAATATTTCTTATTTTACATCATAACGTTTCTTTGTTCAAAATTAAGACAAAAAAACAACAACAACAAAAAACACACACCCTATTTTCAATGTGGTCTCAGACTTTTGGACCCTACTGTACATTATGCTTAACTTAGAGAAAATGACAAATTCTCAGACAATTATCAGCACATGCAGTTTCTTGTTAAAGACACACAATTCTTCAGCACACAATAATGCTTCCTAATCAAACAGACTGAAGCCACTGGTGGACAAAGACTAGAAAAACCCTGAGCGTGAAATTACAGCCTCGTGTTGCTACACTGGAGATCTTCCTCCTCAGCACTGAAAGAGTGCTGTCAGCTCCAGCACTCCTCTTTTACTGCCATCCATTCATCTACCCATCCAACACCTACACTGTGTCCAAGTATTTTCATTCCTTTGTCATTTCACAGCTGTAATATATAACTGAGTTCCAGCATGTCACGTCCATCCTCTCTTTGTCTCCAAGCCCATCACTAACCTCTGCGTGTAGACCAGATTGTTGTATCGGATGTCCGCAGCAGCGCCATGAGGCTCTGACTGACAGCTGAAGTACAAACCAACCCTGACAACCGGACACACACGCGCACACACACACAGACTTCTGTTCTCCCCACCCCTCCAATCCGCTCTTTCACTATGATAACAAGAGGAAAGAGAGAGAGGGAGGGAGAAATGGAGGGAGAAAGAGGAGGAGGGGTGTTTCTTTCCTCTGTATGTAACACCCTCCCACTTTGTTTCCCAGCGAGGAGACGCTCAGACATGCCTCAGCATCTACGATCTAAATATCCTCTCCCTGTATGCTAAACACGCTGTCCGTTCTGTCACGCCGAACACATTTCTTAATTAAAACCCCTTATTTATGTATTTTTAGCCCCTCAGGCTTTAAGTCTCATGCAGTCTGCTCCCCTGGCTCTCCTTGACAAACAGAGACTGGACCAGCGAGAGGGAAAAAGAAACAGAGGACGGAAAGCAAAAGAGATAGAATGACAAAAAGACAAGCATGTTGAAGCATGCAATTAGCACGCTTTTCGTTCCTCTGCACAGTGTGGGTGGGGGTGTTGGGATGCATGTGTGCGCGAGAGAGAACGTTTCAAATAGAGTTTACTTGTGTAATTAACCACAACGGCGAACACATGTCCCTCTAGCATGCAATCAAACACACTGCTGCTGAGTAATTAGTCCCTTACAGGAGCCACTCAGCAGAAAGTTCAGAGACATGTGACACTAAACTATGCAATATTATACACAATGTGCATTTGAAATGTAAATAAAAAATACTTTCGATTTTTAGGACCAAACCAGTGTTTGGAAGTCTGCATACGTACCTTTTCGATGCAGCAAAACTGAGGCTTCACATAATCACCGTTTTCATTTGTAAACTGTTCCATCCCTCTCTCCTCTCCTCTTCTAACACTCTCTTTCTCTCTGTCCTTCTCTCTCTCTAACACTCCCACTCACTGTTCCCCTGAGAACCGAGGCGTCTGCCAACGTTCTCAAAATCTGGTGAGTGCCTGTGTGTGTATTTGTGCGCGTGCCTGTTTGTGCACCAGACAAGGAGGAGGTACGAGCGAGAGAAACAAAAGCTTTTCCCCTCTCGTTTGAAGATGTGTGTTATGTTTTTAGTATCACCTATAAAAACAGTGAACCCTCAGTGAAATCTTTGAGTTGTGTCAGAGGGGTTTCCAGCTGGAGGGCATCTGCAACAAGCAGCATTAAGTCTGCCACGAGGCTCGTCATTAATCTTTTCAAAACGAGAATGTGTCTCCAGAGGGGTGTAAAGTGCAAAACACCAATAACAGCAGCCCTGTCAGAACTGAAATGTGCTGCTTCCCAGATTTTAGGCTTAAAGTTGCTGTTTCCAGTACAGACTTGATGAATTGAGGTTCCTTCCTTTATCTGTCAGAGAACGTCTATTCTGTTCTGACTACATTTATATTTTGTGTTTGTCTTATTCAAAGAAAAGGATTCCAGGATTGCACAGGATTTCAGCCGTGCTGTCCTCTACTAATTGTACATCTGGCATTCTTGAAAACATCCACACAAACAGGCGTAACGAAGGGATTTGATGCTCTCTCTAGATCTCTGGAACATCACAGGCAACAGTACACCGAACGAAGGAAGCAGTCGATGCTCTTGTCTCTATATGAGACAGGCTGGAGTCTGACAGTCTTTAATGGTGTTCTCCGTTAATGATTTATCAAAGAAGCATGAATTTAATGGAGTCACAAGAGCTATCTAACGTTCTGATAAAAATGTTGGGCTAATGGCTCTTTGCTATCCTCTGCAGGGATATTCAATTAAAGTTCTTAGAGTTACAACTTGTACATTTTCTTCCCAGCAAATGGCCAAACAATCATAAGCTTAAACTGATTCAGGAGTGAGTTTCTAGTATATAGTATGAAATCAAATAACCCAAATTAGTGCAAGAGCAATTATATGGCATTATGGCTCTCTCATCTGATTTTTAAATGCACCAATTAACATAGTTTGTCATATATCAAACATATATCAATTAATATAAATATAAGTCAATAGTTACTGAAGCTTAATTCAGCTTCAAACATGTCATTTTTAAAATCTTTGTAGATGCCACACCAGAATTCCTCAAATCTGACCCTGGATCCTCAAAGCCTCAAACTACCTGTAATTTTCTAGTAAAGCCGGGTTCACACTGTGTGATTTATAATAGTTCTTTATGACTGTTGCCATTCATACTGTACGAACATGATTCTCGCTGTAAGCCATGTCACACTGTGGGATCTCAGTTGTCAATGTCAGACTGTACGACAGTCAAGGCGCGTTAAAAATGGATACACACAAGAAGACTTGACCAGAGTTTTACATAACAATCCGTGACACGTTTAGTGATGTGAGCTGCATTTATATGCGGGGTAGAAATGGACAAAAAATCTCTAGCGTTAATTTTGATCATGGCTTTTCTTTAAAAAAAAATGTGGAAAAAAATTAAGACGATGTGTGTGGAGCAAGTGGTGGTTTGTTGTTGTCTCACTAATTGCATGTTCAGCTTCGGTGCTCATATTGATTTTTAATTTGATGGTTGTTGTGGGATAAGTCACACTTCAGGACTGTGCGCCAAATCTTCTGACACTGGCAGGTCAAATTTTATAGCAATTGTACTGGCTATCTGTAAACATGTCAAACTAACGATCGAAGACTTCAGATTTTAGCCTAGGATCAGAGGAATCTTTTAGGATTCACAAAATTTGTCTCAGATGGTCAAATCATGGCTAAAATTGCACAGTGTGAACCTGGCTTAACTCTGATTTGAGGAACCCTGTGATATACATTGTATATGAATACCAGAACAACAGTGTGAATGTGTAATGTATTGTTGGGGAACTGTCATTCCTCTCTGCCACATCAAAGTATGTGTCTATGTATCTCATGCATGCTGCTTCAGAAGTGGCTTCTGTGATCTAATAAATCATAAAGTATCTTGTGATGTTTACTGTTTTGTGAGGTAGTTGACTGACACACAACAGACAGCATTTGATATCTCAAACAGCAGCCATCTACACCAGCAAACTCAAAGAATAAGTGCAAATTCCCAAAGGCTCACCTGCGGGCCCCACCCTCTTCATAAGGTGGAATAATGACCACTTTTACAGTGACCGACGTCCGCAGTAAGTCGATCATCTGCTCGTGGGAGAGCGTCACCGCTGCAACCTTGCAGATTTCTACCAATCGGCTGCCCTGCCGGAGTCCCGCCTGCCAAGCGAAACCGTATTCCTCCACCTCGGACACCGTTCCGTCCAAACGCACATGGAAACCAAGCTGGCCTAAACCATTACGTCGCAATGTCATATCAACCGTCTCACAACCTACAGTCAATGCCTGCAAGGGAAAAAAAAGAGACAGACAGAAGCTCAGAGACTATAAGGGTGTGTTCACATTTCGTTAGCATAATTGCCCAAGTCATTTTTTAATTAATTATTTCTTAGGCAATTATGCTATGAGGCTAACGATTTGTAGTTTGGTTGGCCACATGGTCCACTTAGCGTTCACATTGGCATTTTAACACCGAACCTAAATGCATTTGGATATGTTCACAACCTGATTGGTCAGCTTTTATTAGATATATTTTGTGACGAAACTTACAGAACATCCTAAAACGATGCTGTGTTCTGGGCTAAATGCGCTCACCCTACATATGATGGTATTTTGACCAGCTGAGAACTCGTGAAGAGCTTATAAAATGTGTAAAAGAGTCAAAACAGCGTCAGTAATCCCTCCGTCACACACACAAACGAAGATCTGCTGCGAGGAGACGCGGTTCTGATGCCTGTACTGAACTGTGATGGGCAACATCACGACTATCACGAGAAAAACATACATGCTTGAGCATTCTGTCCTTTTTAGGGTCGCATCTTGTGACATCATGTCCCGCTTTTGGTTCGTTTAGATGTCTTTGGCCGGTGTTGCATTCATTTTTCATACGAACCGTGCCAGAGTTTGTTTGGAAGTGGAAGTTTGGATTCAGATGGCAGCGTTCACACTTATTCAAATGAAACGCACTAACAGAGCAATCGCACCAGGGTTCGTTTTAATCGAACCAAAATGCCAAGTGTGAACACACCCTAAAAGGCACATCCAATAACACAAACCAATAACTTCTATGTATGTTGTATCAGTACCTTAAGTCTCTGCAGCACCTCTCTGATATCTTGTGCGCTGCCCTCGGGTACCCGTAAGGCCACATGGTCTCCTCTGCCATAGAAAATCTTCAGCGCAAGTCTTTCTGCCGTCCAGCCAATCACATCAGCACAGAAACAGTTAAACACCACCTCTTTGGTGGAGCAGTCCGCCAGCACTATATACTCATTGGAGATGGCAAGAGCACAAGGAAGCTCGGCGCCTCCGCCACTGTAGTCCTGCGCAAGTACGCGCCAAATAAGCGCCCCGGCGGCACCCATTTCCGCTGCTTCGCGAGCCCGGACGCGTTCTTTGCGTTTGGAGGCCAGAGAGATGAGATTGTTCAGTTTGCCAGCTGTGTCGAGCGGCGTAGTGGAAACACAGTTCTCCGCCAGGTCCCTCAGGTAGCCTTGGCGCGTGCGGGTTGCCATGGCGTGAAACTTCTCTGATTTGTGTGCAGCATTCTCTGCATTAATGATCTTGGCCAGAAGAAAAGCACGAAAGGCAGCGGGGTCACGGAACATCATGCCATTTGAAGGTATCGCCGGACCAAACGGAGGGACGTCCTTCATGCGGGTCACTGCCACACTATAAGAAGAAGAAACAAAAAAAGAGCAAATGGCGTATTTCAACCAATCCCAGCAGAGCTTTCGGTCACTGAACAATATTTTCCATGACATATCTCAATAATCAGCTACAGGCAAAACATGCAATACTGTGCTTAGCCAGGGTTGCTATGGAAACAAGGCCAACCTGTAGCAGGTGTTGTCAGAGCAAGGGTTGTGCACACGGACAATGACGAACACGTGCTGGAAGTGAGAGCGAATATTCTGTGGAGTGAACGGATGGGCTCCCGGCTCCTGGAATATAATCGTGACTATATCATTTCCTATGTGCCTCTTCCTCAGGAGCTGTGAAAGAAATGAAAGGGAGAAATTCAATGCAATAAAAAGCTAGGAAATGTAAGAAAATGCTGCCACAGTGCCAGGGGGTGTTGCTCTGCGTTTGCTAGGGCGTTCTAGATGGTTACTAGGTCTCAAACCAGCCACATTCACGGACTGTCTTATGCATATTGCACACAAAACTAGCAAGCTTTACTCTGATTGGCTGACTTTATTCTGGAAGTGAGGACACACTGGGTTTTTTAATCAGTCTGACTGGAAACAAAATGAACTGTCAATTGAACAGCTTTTACATAAATAATAATAGATTACAGTGAAAAAGTGTAAACTGACATTCCCAGAGTATTATTCACAAAATATGAAAAACGTTACTTGAAAAAAATCATTTTATGTTTCTTGATTTCAACATCTTATTTTTTTGTTATCAGTTATTTACATCAGTTATGAGATTTATGTTATATACACAGAATAAATAAATAAATAAATATTATATTATTATTATTTTTTTACATTGAAGTTCTGGCAACCACATGCAACTTTTTCATATCTTTGAAAGAGCCTTAAGACTTTTGTGTGAGGCACTCTATATGAAGATTAAACTAGATGGTCATAAAAGGGCCCACCCTTAGGTCTCTGTGATATTTTAGAGTCTGGAAAAGGCTCTGATCTTTCCTTCAACAAGCCCTACTTTATTGTTTAATGCACACAATGTACCCGTAAAAACAGATATGAAAAAGAGATTGCAAGTGTGGAAGAGTAGGAGAGAGAGAGAGAGAGAGAGAGAGAGAGAGAGAGAGAGAGAGAGAGAGAGAGAGAGAGAGAGAGAGAGAGAGAGAGAGGATAGAGTGTTCTGTTGAAGGACACAGAAAAAAAAAAGGGAACTGGCAGAAATCTCTTCATAGATGCACAATGAGTCCTCTGGTGAGAGACACAGAGGTGTGAAAAAGCCTGTTAACAGCACTGCAGCACAAATCTGAGAGACAGACACTAAAACACAAGCAATAAAATGTACTTATGTTGTTAAAAGATCATGCTGTACTAGGATTACATTTCCTGAAGGAAATACCAGTGAGTGCAAGACAGCAAAGGTGTAGTGCATATCTTAGGTTTTGGTTCTTGGTGAATGAAATGCTGCATCTGAGTCTGTTTGCCATGGTCACAACACTCAGATTCAACATATTTGCTCTCTAAGGACAAGAATTTTGGCCAAATTAATGGTAGCATTACATGTATCCTTGATGGAGAAATCCCAGAATGCACTGCAAAAAGCTCAGTGAAAACAAATCCAAGATGGCTCTTTTGGAACTCTATTGGAAACACTTGAGTAAGTTGAGTCCTTAATGTGAGGATTTATAACATATATTATTAAAGGCGGATATAGGGCTTTTGAAGATGCTTGGAAACCCATTATGTGTTTCTTGGAAAAAGGAAACAATGGGGATATATCTGATGGTATATTAGAAGATATGTAAGGAAAGTATTGTTGGATGCGTCTGGTACTAGGAGGCCTTAATGTATTTTTATTTATTTTTTATTTTTTGTGGGTGTGTATGTATTTGTTGGTGTATATATTGATTTGTTTCCCTTTCTTTTCATTTGATTATCTGTATGTGAATAAGTGAATGTTTATGTCAAAGTTTGTGTTGTCATATTATGTCATCTTTGTTATATAATCTAAAAAGCAAACACTACAGCTATATTAAGCTTATTAAGCAACGCAGCTGTTTTCAGCATTGATAATATAACTGTTTTCTGAGCACCACATCAGAATATTAGAATGATTTCTGAAGGATCATGTGACACTGAAGACTGGAGTAATGATGCTGAAAATTCAGCTTTGTAATCACATGAATAAATTACAGTTTAAAATATATTTAAATAGAAAACTGTTATTTTAAATTGTAATAATTTTTCACAATATTACAGTTTTTAACTGTATTTTTGATCAAATAAATGCAGCCTTGTTGAGCATTAGATAGTTCCTTAAACCCAACTTTCACATTTATATTCCAAAAGCTGGAATGAAAAAAAAAGAAAAAAAAATTTATTAATGGAAATTTTTTACCAAATGAAAAAAGATCAACCGTTTTTTGGGTGCGTAGATAAGTGTCTATAGCATTACTTTCATATGAAAAACAAAAAGCCAGGAGTGCCATTCTCCGCTGTTATGTAGGAGTTGATTTGTCTATTCTAAGCTGTGAACAGGGCTGCGTGTGCTGCGAGTTACATGGACTCATCTGAACTCTCTCTAAAGTACTAGGAGAGCTGACAGCAGAGATGCTGAGAACCGATGTTTAAAACTGCTGTTAATCAACATAAATAGACCATGAAATTAAGAGTATCTCTATGTGTTAAAGAGTCAGAGCAATAGAGGCTGCCCACCCGTTCACAACAGTGTGAGGGCATCAATTATATAAGCTATCTTACATTTCAAACACACACAAAGGAAAAAACATGGAAACACTGCTCTTCCGTGAATACTGACACTATGAGTCCAGAGGGGGGACACTCCTGTTCCCTGAGATTATCCTACAGCCTGACATCCCGTTCTATCTTCGCTACAACATCCCTTTCTTAATCGCTACAACACACTCCCATTTGTGTGTGTGTGTGTGTGTAACATATAAATATCTGAAAGATAAACACTGCCCTCTGCAGTTCAAATGAATTAACTTAAAGGTCTGCACAACCAAATATGCACAACCAGTTTTTTAAATATCTTTATTATATTATATTATATTATATTATATTATATTATATTATATTATATTATATTATATTATATATCTTCCTGGTCTTACTGCATACATTTTTAGTGCATGTTTTAAGGCAAATAAATAAATTTATTTTCAAAACAAATTTTGCTGCCTAATATAACCCAAGCATCAACTAATAAATCAAAAATATAAATAATAACATAACATGTTTCATCCCAATCCCCACTGAACCCACACTGCAATCAAATACCAATAGATAATTAATAATAAAAAAAAAAAATGTAATGCACCTGTCTTATCCTCTTATACCCTGTATTAAACCAAGCTAAATAAAACATGATACATAAATAACAATAATTATTAAATATTAAAAATGTTACTGAAATGTGTTGAGATGAATTCAAGTCTCTCCTTCTATTATTTCCCTTTTAATAGTCTATTTCACTCAGAAATACATCACACTATGCAAGTTAAATGTGCAAATACTGAATCATGTTGTCTTTAAGCCCGTTTTTAATGAATGTTTTTAGGTCAAAGCTGTTGACTCATATGCATGAACATGAAACTTCCTGAGGGCAAAAGATGCCGCATTACTGGATTTTAATCAACAGTATGGAAATCACTTGACAACCACACCCTGCTCTGATTCATACAGCAGTGCACATACAAACAGAGGGAGGACTTGACAATAACGAACCAAAAGAGAAAAAGCGAGAACAATTCCTTCATAACCACATGTAACAAAAAATATAGACTGTGAGTGGACGTTCAGAAGCTGTGGCTCTGTGAGTGGACGTTCAGAAGCTGTGGCCACTCCTTTTGAATGAAAAAAAGAGTTGTTGGCACATCCACTGGATTTACTGCTGCCACTTCATAAACTTTACTACCATTCCAGATGTTTCTTTGCAAACTGGGTCTGCCACATACAGCCCCACCACAAACACACTGGCGGATAAGAGCAAAGAAAATGAACAGCATCTGAACAATGTGCAAGGCAATCTGGGAGTCTGTCCAGGTGGGAGAGAGGGGGGGGTGTGTGTCAGGATAAGTTGGGTCATGTCTGTGCTATACAGGCTCTTAGATGCACTGGTGAGCATGTGTGCGTTTCATACCTGTTGAGGATTATTGGGCATGTATGGAAGCATGGTGGACACGTGAAACATGATCTCGTAGTCCTGATAGGTGGTATACAAGGAGTGTGTTCCAGTTGAGTCCGCTGTTAAACATACACATGCATATTAATGATTATGACGTACAGTGAAGTCCAAAACTCTGAGACCACATTGAAAATATAGACTAAAAGTTCAAACAAAACTAATGTATATTTTATTCATGATGATCAGGATTTACACAGTTCAAGTGCTGTATGTTTATACCGCCTGTTATGTGCTATTCACTTTCACACTGTTGCTAAAGATGTTACTTTGTACACTCTTCATATCGCAGCCCTGCAAAGATGACAGAAAACTTGCAATTGAGAACATGAGAGCAATTGCATATTAGATCTAACATTTAATGGTGATTAAGCACGAACTGGACGCATCAGTGAATGGTGAGATATTTTGCTAAATAAAATGATCCTGCCAGAACTTTATTATAAGCGAGGTTTTACGACTTTTCAATGTGGATGAGAAAATGTGAAATGCTTGAAAATGCTAGTGTGGACGGAGAGCGTTTTATCGCTTGACACTTCAACGTGTTGAGCCTTTTTAGGAAACATGTAAGAGAGACAGAAAGCCATGCTCACTTTTGGTGTCTAGCTGGGCAGCATATTTGTTGAAACCCCTCAGACACACAGTTTCTCCCAGCAGATCGAGGAAGGCGGTGAAGGCTGGCGTAGCCTCTTCATTGTTGTACATCTCCTCCTCCGTGCTCTGCCCCGCTCGACACAGCAGGATGCCCACTTTGTGTTTCTGACTGAGCTATAGAACACACACAGTTGCAGAGCCGGTGTTACACACACACACACACACACAAATACATGAAATAACACTTCCTTTTATAATGTTTGGGAATGGACTTTTGACACTTGACTTTCATCAGTCAGGATGTAGTGTCCGACTGGTCATCCTTTACTCACCCCCTGCTCGTCCAGTTTAAGAAGCTGCTCTGTGACCTTTGGCGTGCTGAGAGCCAATCGCAGACAGGACACGCTAAGCTCTGGAAGCACATACTCCAGAACTTCTTTTAGAGGCAAACCACGAACCGTTCCGTGCTTCGCTGTGGACAGAACCGAGTCCTCCAGGATCGCTCCTCGCAATGTGACCAGCTGCAGCAGCCACAGGAAACCATGTGGGGAGAAACACACACACACACACACACACACACACACATCATCATCAAATACCATCATATAACTGACCGAATATCCTCTGAGAGCATGTGACAGAGCATGAGAATGATTATGAATGGCTGAAAAATGGTGTGCAGAAGTGCCCACTGTGTGGCATCCTTTCCCCACTGCTCCCCGATTCATTGCTTGCAGCATCTCTGTTAACCTCTCACATGCTGATGCTAAAGCCATTAGCTACTGTAAAATTAGTACAAACAGGTGGAAACACTGGAATTCTTATAATAGTTTGTTTTTGAGGCTTGTATTTCTGATTTCTTGTGGCATTAGTCACACATCTGAAGACATCATATGACTGGGTCACATGAACAGCCACCCGATCAATCATTCAACTCAAACCTTTGACCAAAATAACACTCTTGAACCAGTGTGCACGTTCAAGGCCGTTTTGAGCACATCTTTAGTGGGAATAATGACTGTGTGAGTGTGAATGACCTGAAGACGCTGCATTGTTCAGAGTGGGTGAGTTTGATGTGTCCAGACAGCCATGTAATCTGACTAAACCCAGCAGAGCTGCAGTCATACCAGTACAGCTCAGCACTTTTCAAACACGCCATTATTAAACAATGGTAACCTCATGGTCTTTATCGCAAACACGCAAGGCACCAAGCACACTCAGAATTTATTTTCACTTAATGTAACTTCATGATTTATAACACATGCCATGAACTAGAGGCATCATGCTCTTTTATATTCATAAAAATGTCATAGGTGCATAGAGAAGCCCAAAGTACTCAAAATTATTTAGTCCTGTTTTCACAGTGTCTCACATTTTGTTTTTAAAACCGCAAACAAGTTAAAAAATAGTCTCAGGATCCATACATTGTTCCCTATTGTGCCTATAAATGGCCCCAAAGGTAAAGGGGTTATATCAAATGGCCAAAAAGTCTTATTGTCAAGAAGTTTTATCAGATTTCATCAGATAATAGTGAGAACAGAGAACAATAAGCTTCAGCTTCAGGCACAAAGAGGTAAATAAAAGTGGCTGGAGAAGCCCATGGAGTCTGTGGGTGTTTGTAGGAGAATAAATCATCCTGTCATGGGTCTTGATTTGAGCCCCAGTTTGATCCAAGTTTATTTAATTTAACTTGCACATATTTTTCCTGTTATACACACCTCACTAGTGCGAAAGATGATGCGGTACTGGTACTGGTCCTTTAAATCTTTGGTATCGTCCAGTTTCTCTCGCCGGATGCTCAGAGCCACGGGCCCCAGCTTCTCATCGTTACCAAAGTAGTTCCAGTGCTCTGTAGAGAGAGAGAGAGAGAGAGAGAGAGAGAGAGAGAGAGAGAGAGAGAGAGAGAGAGAGAGAGAATGAAAGAACATAGAGAGAGGACATAAAAAAGACAGATTAATACCATTAATATAGAAAATGAGACGATACAGAAGAGAAGAAAATAATTAATGAGGTGAAGACAATGGAGAGGAGAAAAGTGGAAGTCGATATGAAGGATGAGAGATGGAAGGAAGGACAAAGGGGACAAAGAAGGGATTTATAAGGAAAACCTACAAATCTAGGTCATGGTGGCTATCGAACTTCCTATAGGTATTATGAGCATTCAAATCTAATAAAAAAAAACATGGACAAAGCCAATACTACACACACTTTTGAGAATAAAGGAATGATTATTCTCCTGTGTTTCCTACAGGTTTTTGCAGAGGAGGATAGAGACTTCTAAAATCTGCAATCGGTCCAAACTTGCTTAACAATAACGCTATTTTTTTTACATATTATTTTGTTTTTAATGGCAATACAACATTGAATATATATATTTTTTATTTTAGCTTTAAATTTTTATCATTGCATTCAAGACAAACATAACCGCACATAATATGGTTTGTCTGTGAATCAGTGATCTCCTGTGGTCCTTTCGGTCTGATTCAACTACTGGTTCAAAAAGGACCATGCCAATCATGTGATTCGTTCACAAAAACGACTGCATGTTCCACATGCTTGTTTCCACATGTTTCCACGTGCATTTTTGTTTTTGCATGGAATAAAACATGAAAAATGCTATGGGGCATCACACTCTGCTTTGCTCTACTGATTTACTCAAAAATACTACAAAGGAAGAAGCATGATGTGAACGTAATATCCTTAAATTTTCCAGCTTTAATTTCTTGATGGCATTTGAGATAATGTTTCTTTAATCTGTCATCCGGTATTTCTCATCACATGATATGAGTTTAGTTGTTTTGTGAGGGTTCTGAAAGTTCAGGAAACTTGAGTTGAGAGAATTATAAGTCTCAGGAGCATGCGGATATGGGCTTTTTAATAACGCAGCAAAGATTTTGATACTATGCAAAATGTTGCCCTTCCGGACTGAGGAATGCCAAATCAGTACAGCTTTATGGCTGGCACTACAACACAAATACACATGCAATACTTTAGTGACTCATTGACTAAGTACCTCAAAGAGTGTTGCTACACTGGTAAATTAAGTAAACGGGTAACAAGAAGTAATTGGCACCAAAAGGTAAAATACCTTAGTGGCTTGGAATCCTCATTAAGTTAAACATTTAACACTTAAATGAGAAAAACAGATCACACAATGAAAAGTATGGCTTAAAGGTGAAAAGTATCATTTAAAAGTTAAAATACTTCCTCTTTCCCATCTTACAATGGAAAGACAACTATAAGTGAGTCAATCATAGGCTGATTCTCCCGGAAGGTATAAAGCCTGTGGCGGCATTAAAACATCACAATTAACTGAGCATCTGAGCAACCAGGCCAACACAGCAACATAAGCTCAACAAATAGCATGAGTTTGGAGCAGGATTATCTTTTCATCTAAACAATTTCAGATAGAAGGAAATGTATGAAAATTTGTTTCGCGTTTGATGCCGCTAGTGGTGCAAAAATAACACACTTGACCTTCAAATATCTTTTACATGGGACATCTGTCATTGTATCCATATCCCCATGTTAAGATGGTTGCATTTTGTGCTGCTTAACTTGAAAATATAAAACTAGTAGGCCTATGCATGCCCTCTCTGGCATGCAGCCTGGTCATTGAAAACAAACTTCCAAAAATCTGGATGACAGAGATTACTTCTGAAATGGTAACCTTTATCTCACCAACTTTACTCTTCATAAAATCAGACAACTAATTAGAGCATTCAGATAACTCATATCTGCAAGGATTTATCTAATGTGGCTACGAGGTGACGAACGTGCTATTTTTAGACATTGTGGGTTGTTTTTACAACATTGGCATTTTAGAAAGCAAGACCTTTAGTGAGATTAACATTTGGGAGGCAGATGTGTGGCAGGAGTTTAGCTTCAGCTCCAGTTTGTGCTTCTATTGGCTAATAGTAAGAAGCATTGATAATTGTGGCATGCTTTGATAATCTCTTCCAAAGGAAGAACTATAGGTGGAACTTGGTTTTGCAGGATTAAATGAGCTAAAAATATGGCAATCCCAAAGACAAAGTCCAGTAATGGGACTAAATGAAGGGAAACCACTAAATTTAGGAGTATATTTGAGGCTAGGGCTGTACAGATACAATTGGAGGTCTCTATGAGGTGCTATATTGAACATAAATTATGTAAACCATAAAAGAGAGATTGAAGCTGATCCTGAAAACGCATTGGGTTTCAAATGCAATCCAATTACGATATTCACATATTCTAATAAATGTATCAATGTAGTTGGAGGTTCTAGTTGACCCAGCCTAAAATCAATTATGGACAAACGTTAAAGTCTCCTAATAAAGCAGTTTCCTTTATCTAGATAGAAACCATAAATGTCCTACCTTTCCCATAAAAGTGCTCATGGTAGTATTTGGCACCAAGGTCAACATGCTCGATGCAGTGCTGCTGCAGTCGCTCTAACCTGGTGGCCCGAACTTCTGGCAGTACCTCCAGTTTGGACACACTGGCATTACTGCAGCGAAGGTGAAGCTGAGCCTCCACCACAGCAGCCTCTCCTCGCTCCGCCCACGAGCTCAAGAAGCTGACGTTACGTTCCCCATAGCTTCCGGTCTCATTGAGAAATTGCGGGCAGCTCAGCAACAACTGTTGCTGAGAGTTGGGGTTAACGCTAGCTGGACCACCCTGCTCTGAATGTTCCAGTCCAAGGGTTGATCCTTCTGATAGGTCTCTGACACTGAGGTCATCAGTGCTAGAAAAGTTGGGCTCCACTCCACCCAGAGCAATAGCTCTGGAAACTGCCAAAGAAAGAGCAGCTGAAGAGGCAGCCGAAGCTCCGGTGGCCGTATTTCGCCGTTGGGCGGCGTAGCTACGCCGAGCTGCTGCCTCGTGCAAGTCAAACAGAACGCTCTGAGAGTCATAGTGGGCAAAACTTCGCACACATAGCCAGGGTTTGGAAGACAATGTCTCGGGGGGCCGTGTGTCATCCGCATCACCACGTGGATTCTCGGTTTCACCCCGACTGGAGCTACGGAGTTTGCGGAATAAAGAGGAGGTGCCAAGGGATGACTCTGTTCCCCCACTCTTTTTGCGTACACGATTCTCCGGGCGGTCATCGGGCTGTGGCGTCGACAAGAAGGCATGTGAAGAAGTTCCCTCTAAAGAAGCACCAAGCAGCTCTCCAAGCTTGGCAGGGGCTGTGCTACGCTGGTCTGGTCGCTCCTGTTGAAACTGATTGAGCATATCAAAGAAGCTTTGCTCAGACACAGCCTGTACGTTGATGGAAGAGGTACTGCCATATTCCCGGAACAAGCGACTTTCGACCTCCGATTCATCTTGTTCACTCAATGTAATCTCGCTGTTGGAGCGCTGTCGGAGGGGAGCAAATACAGAAGTCCGAAACCTTGGTGGTGTGCCTGGAGGCCTCAGACCTGATTCAAGGAAGTCACCATCCCTGGTAACTCGCTGTGGCAACCTGGTCACACCTCCATGTGTAAGCCCATCCTCACTGTTGACGTCATCCGGATGATTGCCTTGGCCATTCTCAAGCAGCGATTCTCTTGACAGTGCCCTGCGTGGAGGCCACTCAGCAATCCGAGCTCGAACCCCCATTTTGGGCACTGAGACACGGGGTGGTGCTGGATCGCCCATGGAAGAGTGGCCATTATGGAGGGGTAGACGGAGATGGGGTGGAGGAAGAGGTTGAGAGAGAGGGGTGGCACACACCCCTGTATCTCTGTACATGTTCATGGAGCCCACTGTAGTCTCAGGGCCAAAGATGAGGGCAGGGGTTGTGGGGAAGAAAGCATCCTGGATCGAGACTTCTGGTATTCTGTGAGAAGGAGGTGAGATGGACAAGCTCCACACTGCTGTTGCTTCCTCCTCTCACACTCATTTCTTTAGTAGGAAAGGACTAACCTTCCCTAATCTATTTGGAACAATCATAAAGCTCAAAGGCCACTCAAATCACAGACCTGCAAAAAAGCAAGAAACAAAGAACAATTAGTATGGTATTCATTTAATCTGGATACTTATATACAACATATGAAAACATTCTGTTTTTTTGGTTTGTGATCTTTTTTCCTTTCCCTACATACCACTTTCTCAAAGCACTTTGGAGCCCCTACTTCTCCCAAGCCCTTTTTCTAATATTGTGATGTTATTTTGCTCAAGGGGATAGCAGTTTTGAGAGAAAAATGCAGAGAAAAGCTGACTGAAACTAAAATAAGAAAAAGGGAGTAAGATGAAAAAGAGACAAGAAGAGAAATAGGTTGGTATGAGAAAGAGGAAGTGAGGTGATCGGATTTCAGATGTGGATTTCTCATACTCTCTTGGGGCTAATCTCTATTCCTCTTCCTGGCAGATATTCTGTATTAAATCCACTAATACCACTTTATTTTATTTTTTTAAATATACAGTCAAGAAAATAATTTACCAAAATCTCTGAGCAAGCAACTACAACACCTAGTTCTACTTAGCAGCTGACCAATATTGTTACCTAATGTGATGTAACAACAGATGTAGATATTACTTGCAAATGAAGTGTGAACGAGTAGATACACCAACTGACAAAAGTAATAGAACAAATGACCTTCAACCTGAGGGGCACCTTGATCACTCAGTGTATTGATTTTGGACATAAAGGAGCGAACCAAAAGTCTGAAAATGTGAATGTCAGATGTAGTTTACTAGACAAGTAAGTGTTTATCAACAGTTATGGCAAAGGCCCAATGCCTACTACTACTACTATATGACCACGCCCCCTGATACTCCGACAGGTGCTGACAGATTTACCAGCCATGAAAACCATCACCCTGGTCACATGACAGCTATGACAGATGGAGACGTTGGGTCAGCAGGGTGAAGCGTCCAATTACCTGAGAGATAGCTGAAAGTAAGATTAGGATTCTGCCCACATTCAGCTGCATACAAAAGGGGTTACATAACAAGGACTCTGTGCTGGATTACTGATGGGAACTGCTGAGTAGATAATAAGGTGGACTGTTTTACAGACTTAACCAAGAATGCATAAGCATTGGATTGTGATACACTCTAGATTTTGAATGAGACGCTCAAACTTTGTGACAGAGAAAAAGGCCCCTCGAGTCTCAGAGTATCTTCACATGCTTCATCCCTCACTGTGAACAAATGACAAAATGAAACTGACAGAAAGTCAAAGAACAAGACAAACACAAAAAGACAGGATACTAGGGAGAGGCAGAAGTAGAGCAAACAGAGGAGCGGGAAGAGAGGAAATCTGACAGGGTTTGTGGTGAAGGAATCCAGGGAAGAGAGCAAGAGGGAATCTGAATCCCAGTGACTCGCTTTAATATGAAAGTCAGCTTGAATCAGGCTTCACTGCAGCTCAGTGACTATGAAAAGCCACTCAGCATCGCCTGTTCCTCCGTGTAACTTCACGTTATCTCCCTTTTCATTGTCTCTCACCATCTCTATCTATTCCATTGCACTCCATCCATCCAAATATTAGATTAAACATCCACAGCTTGTCTCTCTGTTTGTGATAAGTAGGCTACAGAGACATCTGTCCATTTTTCATTTCAACGGCATTGTTATTGTTTAATGATCTGAGTACTGGCCAAAGAACAGCACACTATACCCCTTTCCCTCCAAGATTAACGCAATCTACAAGACACTTCTCACATATCATGTCTCTGAGGTGAGATTTAGGCACAATCCCCCCTCAAAATATATCCCTTCAGGCAAAGGTTCTTCATTTTAATAATTCATTTCAAGGTTAGTCTCAGCTTAAGACATACATTTTTAAAGCTCTCATTGTCTAATAAAAAATCTATAATGTTTCCAGCAGTTCCTTTTCAGACCACAATTTACATCTGTACACTAGTTATGAAATAATTACTGATGTGTAGTGTACATCAAATGTATCCTCTGGATATTAGATTACAATGATACATGGCTAATTCATGAAACAAAAACAACTTCAATACAATCCAGTCAGAACTTAAAACAGTCATGTAGTTATTCACAGTGTTTGCTCTCAGCTATGCCACTGGCAATAGTCACTGATTTTAAATGCATTGTGTGGGGCACTGCACTGAAGGTGGCTTTTTGTTTCAGTGAACGTTAAAGAACTTCAAGATGAGTTTGTGTAAAAGTTTCACCCCCAACATTTGGCAGATGCCACATCCCAACACTCACAGGGCAAGTTCACAACAGCAGCAGCAGAAATAAGGGGGAAATAATGTGTTACTTTCAAACTCAATGTTTCGGTTTCCCTCAGCCTGTAAATTCCTTGTTTTTATTCTGTCTGAGTGAACTGGGAAAAGCAAGTATGAACTGTGTGAATATGCATACGTTTAAACTAACACACTACTGGGAAGCAAGCCGAGACCAAGTGCCAGATCTGAAAGACTGCAAACTGTTTTTAATTGTTCACATAGTAATTAGCTCAGATTGTGCTAGCTCAAACTGAGACCACACACACACACACACACACAGAGAGGCATGTAACCAGTAGTGATTTTAATTCAACTAACTTGGGTCTCATGATCCCTCCATCAGACTTCGAAAGACAGAGTTTGGTGTCGGTTTGTGAGCCCTGGAGCTTTAAATCACACTAATTTCCTCTCGCTCATACAAGTGCAGCCTACAGCAAGTGACTCAGCTTATACCTGCCACAGACTGCCAGTGCCCGGACAAGATCTGTCAATCACAACACAGCTTGTTTCCTCTGACGATTTCCTGTCACTGTTTTTGGGGCGTCAGACTTGAACCCCCTGGTGATAGCAGCTGGCCAGTGTGTGTTTAAAATGGAAAGATGTGCAGTGGAGGGTAGGGGCTGGGCGTTTGATCTGCCCTATAGGGTTTACTTGACTGGGTGTGAAGGACAGAGGAAAGCATATGATGCTGGAAATAAAAGGTGAGGGTCATGGTGAAGAGAGGAAGGTCGTTACAGTTTCATGAGACTGTGTTTTGGACTCGCATTCGCTTTATGTGTGCAGGCAGGGGCCAGTCATAATCCTTTAATTCACTAAGATAAGTGATAAAGGTCAAAGGTGCATAAAATCCATTGTGTAAGTGAAAGCTAATCAATAAAGCAGAGAAAACGGATGCAAATATGAATTATAGATTAGAGGAAGCGGGTGCATGTGCCACAGTGGGAGTTAGCAGAACACACGGACACACATTCTTCAAGTTCACAAAATCGACTAGTCTTGGTTATATGAATGACTAGTCTGTCTTGTATGAAAAATGATTAGTGATGTCAGCCAAAAAAGGTAAGTTGTTTAGTTGTTATATTTTTATTAAAGGCTACTATAAACATTTTATTTCGATTAATACTGATTAATCTTACACAATAAGACCAGAAACATACATTAAAAAAGTAAACGGATTAGTGGTTGACCGAATTTTTGATGACCTAAGTTGATAATAATTTAGAAAGCATGGTAGCCGATGGCCACATAAAGCTGATATATACGATATGACACACAATTTCATTTAAAGATGACACATAACACATTGCAAGTAAATTTATTTATATTTTGCATTTATATTTTTGCATATTTACTAAAGCAGGAAATAAACTGATGAAAAAATTAACCTGTAAAAATAAACACATTTATAATTTAGATAGCAAGTTCTTGGTTCCATCATTCCGTTATAGTATTTTGCACAAATGAAGGAATTTACAAACATGACTAAAATGAAAGGAACAATATAAGCACTCAATAATCTTGTATGTTTGTGTGCACTAGAAGTTTACACAACACCATTTTCAACTAAAAATGGAAAAATATGTATGCTTTTTGGCATTTACACGACAATGGCGTTTTGGGAGCTTGAAAACGGGTTTCAGAGTGAACATTATGGAAAACGTTGTCTCCACGTAAACTACAATAACGTGAATTTGTGCAAATGGTGACATCATGCGCTTGTGTGTCACGTGTTCAGTCTACAGGCGCAAAGTGTTTCTTTACAAAGTGAAATTGCCAGTTACTGGCCTGGCAGCATAATCAGCGATTTTACTGTTAAACAAAGACAGTAGTAAACTAGATAGTAAACTGTTCATAGCACTGTCAAAGCTAAATTCCTGGTGCTGTCAATATAAAAGATGTGCTTCTGACAGTTATCGCCAAACAGACAAACATATTAACCAATGCAAATTTAAAAAAGGGCAAATATCAGCTTATAGATCAGCCTTGATGTTATTCAAAGACTTCTTTAAAGTATCACAGTCATCCCAAAACACTGACATCCACTGAATAAAAACAGGAATTTTGCTCAATTTTAATGAAAATGAATAGCTAAAGGTTGTGAATTTGTTGCAAAGTCAGCTTTGATGACTATAGCATTGGGTAATTCAAGAGAAATTAAATTAGAGATAACTTTTTAGAGAGGGTTGTACAATGCTGACAGTAGTTACTGTTAGCATTCTAAACCACAGCATGCCATAAGTCTTAAAAGTAAAAACCATATAAATAGTTGTGTTTCTAAATTATTCACTGAAAATCATCTGATTTAAAAACAAAAAAGAAATGAAAAAAAAAAACAAAAAAAAAACACATCACTAACTGACCAGTTGGTTGTTGGATGGCCTGACGCATCTGGGATTGTAGCCAGAAAATAATGATCTCAGGAGGCCAGCGGGCTACTAGGAAATGCCCATGTGTGCCATCTGGCTGGCATGTGATCAAACAGTGCACAGGTGTTTGGGTTTGTGAATGTGACGGTGAGAGCTATAGTACACATGTAGTGTCTAAGCACATGGCTAAAAACGAACAGGAATAGGCCTAGTATTTTCATAAAATAATATAGTGTAAAAAAATATCCATATTGTACCTGATAGCGCCAAAATTGAATACTGACCAATTTATTCAACCATCCAAGCAACACACACACACACACATGATCTTGTAAGCCATAAAAACACCTGATCATGTTTGCTAAAACAACATGGTAGAATTCATACTTGACTGGCCAGGAAACCAAAAGAATCTGGAAGGATCCAGAAGTGGAGCAGCAAAATGAGAGGAGGAGGAAGTGAATTCTGCCTAAGGGCAACACAACTCGAAACACCAGTTTGTCCTTGGGGCTCCTAAACACAGCACTGCAAACACATACATAAACACGCTTTGTTCAGATCATTGATAGATGAGCCATTATCACACCACGCAAACACACAACACAGAAGAGGAAGAACAGGTCAGCCCACACACCTGACAAACAAATCAAGAATTGAAACAAACAAATGAGGCTGCAGGCCGAAAATCTCCCAGGTGGGGCGTCAGGGAGTGTCCTTCTGTCTGTTTATCTCGACAACAGGGCTCTTGTACCACCAACAAACATCTCTTACTGTGCAACTGAACGAAAAGCTTGTTACGGTATCCCACTAGCTGTCTTTCTGGACCTAGAGAGCTGCCTACCTAGACATTTTTACACAAAACACAGGCCTGTTCAAACTGTCAAGACAAACATTCAAATATAACGGTCATGTGTGTCTATGATGACTAAAAGTGTTATCAAGGTGTGCAGCTCACTAGGTTCTGAGTGTCGAACCGAACAGTGAATGACGCTCAAAAATGGCATCTAGGTGGTGAACTTAGTAGGTTTTGGGTCTGAAACCAAACATGTTGACTCTAAAGTCTGAATTGTTACAAAAGTGTTACATTTCAAACTGAACATTCCAAAATTGAAACAAATGTTGTAAATCAAACGTTGTTGAACATGTTGAATCAGATATGACAAACTGAACATTCCGACATGCCAATGTTCACAAATGCCGTCCAGGCAGTGATCTGTCAATCTGAATGTTACAACATGTCTATGGTGTACAAAAATGTTATCTATATAGATAGGCAATCAGCTGACTAGATATTGAGTGTTGAATCATACGCGATAAATCAAACTCTCTAAAACGTCTATGATGCTCAAACATGCCCGATTAGTGAACACACATTATGTCCGAAACCAAACATGTCAATCATTCCAACATCTCTGTGATTCTTCATGTCATCTAGGTAGGGGTCAAATCAGGTAGAGGTCAAATTCTGTCTTCCAGTAAGGTTACTAGGTTTTGAACCTGATTCAATTAAAATGTTGCAGCATGTCTATAAAAACGTTTTAGTTTCGCAGTCGGCTCACGTTTTGAGGGTTGTATCAAACACGTCAAATCAAATGTTTCAAAGTGTTTATGATACTAAACATGCCATCTAAATGCCAAACCAAACATAACAGAACATTTCAAAATCTAATTGAAAGTGTCAACTCATGCACTGAACAATTCAACACCAATGATGCAGAAAAATTCTGTAGTTACCTCGTTAAGAAAACATGAAATCAATCATGTCAAACTGAACGTTCCAACATGCCAATGATGCTCAAAAATGCTGTCTAAGCAGTAGCTTACTAGGTTCTGAACCTGAAACTGAACATGTCAATTTAAATATTTCAACAAGTTTATGATGTTCAAAACGACGACTATGATCAGATCAGATGTCAGATCCGTGCATTAGGTCTTGAAGTGACAGCAGCCTAATATCCCTGCTGTAGTCAATGTTAATCAGAGAAAAAGAGATAATCACTCACTGTTTTAGACTGAATTACTTCTGTATTAATCTATACATAATGAATACAGTGAGGACTATGCATTGTAATTTTACATTTCATTATTCAATTTCTGTACCTGAATACTACTGTTGAACCTATAACTATTACTGTACCTGAAAAACTTAAAGCACTGTTTCTTGTATGTATGTGTGCCATTACAATTTGTTCATTTGTCATTACTGACTGTTTAATTGTATTTTATTAATTTACGATTAGTTATGCTATTAGATTTTGTTTTAGTATGAAAACTGGAATCAGGAATTTGAAACTTCACTGGTATCTAAAATGTTGGTTCAACTTTATTTATTAAAACAAGTCACACAATAGAAATAAAATGTTTCAATATATCTATGAAGCTCAAACATGCCATCTAGGCAGTGAGCTCACTGGATTTTGAGAAACTAAATATAACTGAAGATGCACAATAACGGTATCTAAGTAATGATCTCACTAGATTAAGACACTGCCATCAAGATGAAGAAACTTACAGTATATAATGAATCACGGTGAACTCCCAGTTCTAGGTCATGTTTAAGCAAAATTCCAGTACTAAGGAAGCCATGAGCTATGGGTCAGTCAGTTCCTTTATGTGGGCGTCAGCAAGCCGTCAGAGGATGGAGTGATCTGTCAGAGAGACCAGAGAGAGACATTAGCATTACTACCTGCTGCTATAGAAACAGGAGCTCACCAGAACAACAGTACAAGCTATCATTACGTGTTTGTGTGTGTGTGTGTGCGCAAGTGTTTTTGAGAATCAGGAGAGAAACATGACAGTGAGAGAAAATGACATGGCACATGTCAAAATAATAAGCTTGATATAATGAATTACAACACACAAGGTGCGATACAACATCCATGAAATAACAGTAGATATGGCATGTGTGTGTGGCAGTGCCAGCCCGCAGGCATATACCCACTGTCTCCTCAAACAAAAGAGTCAAAGCAAAACTGATGGGTACAAGCTGACAGCTGCTGCTCTTGCCTTCGTACCGCTAATACGGTTCGCTCTTCTCTCTCTCACACACACACACACACACACACAAACACAGAAGGCTTTGGAATGTCTCCTCGTAGTATAGGACATCAAAGGCAGCCTAAGCCTGATTCATAGCTCATGAATTTTGGGTTTATCTATCTCACACAGGCGTAGACACGAGCTGTTTTAGAGGGAAAGATAAAAGTGTGTGTGTGTGTTCCTGACCTTCTATACGCACACACACACTCTCATACTGAAGGGACAAGAGGAGACACGCTCCGACACACAAACATTCCCTGCGGTGTCAAACATTATGGCCTGACAGACTCCCGCCCATCGATACCGATCAATTCAGCTCTATTTCCCCTCCCGACTGTTTGTGTGAAGGTGAAGTGTGTGAGCGTGTCTACGATAGTGGAGATCGGCTGGTAACGGTGTGCACCGATGCTGGATCGCGGACCTCGGGCGATACACACCTACGTTTAGTTCACACTGGGCGTCTGACACACGCCTGATTCCATCAGTGAGAATTTACAGCTCTGACTGCCACTACAGCAAATCACATTACAACCCAGCACTGCTTCACCATGACAACACATTACAGCATGCTCCACTTCATCCAATTAGGCCTGCCAAGACTCAAAATACAGCACACTAAGGCAGTGGGCAGAGAAAGGGTATTTTGAGGTTAGGCACACAGACAGCGTTCTGTGCACAGGCCTAAAGGAGCAACATGCATGCTTGTCTATGGCATGTAGGGATGTGCAAAAAATCACTTAGTTGGCGGCTTCCAGGAACGAATGGTCAACTAATTGGACTTAAGGAAGTCCTGAACAATTAGGCTGAGTTCAGGTTCATCAGACAGGTATAAACGCCTTTAGATAAGACTCATTCTGATATTAGAGTGTGATAGAATGGAACAAAATGCAATGTTACTAGAGAAAATGAAAAAGAAAAATATAGATATCTATACTTTTATAAATGGACAATGTTTACATAATCTCAAAATAGCAGATATTTGGCATCGAATGGATAATGCATGATTTCTGCATCATGCTGCATTTTCTTTTTTAAATTATAAATTTACACATTGATCAAAAGTGACAGTAAAGACATTTACAATGTTTCAAAAGATTTCTATTAAAAATAAATGGTGCTCTTTTAACAATTCATCAAAGAATCTTGAACAAAAAATAGCTTTTATCAACACTGATATTAAATGTTTCTTTGAACACCAAATCATCATATTAGAATGATTTCTGAAGGATCATGTGGCACTGAAGACTGGAGTAATGATGCTGAAAACTCAGCTTTGCATCAAAGGAAAAAACTAGATCTGAAAATATATTAACATAAAAAAACAGTTATTTCAAACTGTAATAACATTTCACAACCTCAAGCTTTTGAACAGTATAGTTTATCTATACAATCTCACAATATTTATTCTGTTTTCAAATATTGTAAACATTGTGTTAAAAATGTTTGCTGAATTTAACATTTTAACATATATCTGTATCATTCATTAGGTTAGCCTATAAATCATATCTTTATATCAGACCCTGCACCTTTAAATTATCAGTACTGGCTCCCACTAGTTATAAAATTCCCTGTTAAATAAAAACACCTCAAAAGAGATTTAAAATTCCCATTTTGCATGTATCATTAGTGGGACAGAGCCTTGGAAGACACTGCAGGCGCTGACGCAGCACGAAACATCAGAGTTTGAAATGGGAGCGGCACTGTGACATGCAGTCACGTTTGCAATGGAGAGCCACACATTAGAAGGATTATTCAATCTGAGCCGCATGAATATTGCAAAAAGTTGTTATTAGTGTGACTATTTCAGTCTCTCTGACTTCCGAAGTTTTCTGTCAAACGAGTGAGACTCTAAATACACGTACAGCACGGAGTTATTCTCAGTATCTGCCTCCGAGCAGAATCGGCATAATGTAATGTCTTTATATTTATGATGCTTTGACAGGACGAGAGTCTCCTCGGCTCAACTGTTCTACTTCAGGGCTGCTGCCCCAAATACGTTAAAAGCTCTTTGGGAAGCTCTTGCGGACAATTTCCCACTCTTACTTCAAATTCAGCATCTTGTAACCGTCCTGACAGCTGAGAATTACAACGGTTGGAAGGGTGACAGTGGAAACACAACATCCTGTTATTGAGACGCAACTGTGACAGAAGCGAGGGCAAACTAACAGCCTTCGCTGGCACAGAGTCTGAGGCAGAGGGATGTGTGAAATGGACAGATAGATATTTCTGTCCAAATAGCAGTGCGTTTACAGTACGATCTGCTGATGAATTAAAATGTGAAATGCACTGTGGGGAGTTTGTAGAGGGCCGAGGGAATGCCTTTCTCTCAATGTAGGATAATAAACCGGAGCAGAAGTTTTCATTTAGACGAAAACCAAAACCAAAAATGTTTGAGTAATTCAATTTGGGTAACTGGGAAACTGAAATCAGTGTGCTGTTCAGGGTGTTGTGTGATAAATTAAACCAGTCAAACAAATTTTACATATTGCTACTTAAAGGGTTAGTTCACCCAAAAATGAAAATTCTGTCAGTAATTACTCACCCTCATGTTGTTCCAACCCCGTAAGACCTTCGTTCATCTTCGGAACACAAATTAAGATATTTTTGATTAAATCTGAGAGCTGGATCACTCCTCCATAGGCTTCTAAGACATTATAACTTGCTGGCCCAGAAAATGTATTAAAGACATCGTTAATATAGTCCAAGTGACTACAGTGGCTCAATCTTAAGTTTATAAAGCGACAAGAATACTTTTTGTGCGCAAAAAACCCCCAAAATAACGACTTTATTCCACTTTTCATTTCCTTCTCTCTGGGCCTCGAGTTTTTTCACGTAGTATAACTGCACAGCGCTTCTGTGTTGCACGTCACACGCATCACACACATGACCAGCGTCGGCCACTAGTGAGCCTACAGTACGTGTGACGTGCAACACAGACGTGCTGCGCTAAAACACTACATGAAATAACTCGAGGCACAGAAATAACTTCTCGTCGCTTTATAAACTTAAGATGGAGCCACTGTAGTCACTTGGACTATATTAATGATGTCTTTAATACATTTTCTGGGCCAGCAAGTTATAATGTCTTAGAAGCCTATGGAGGAGTGATCCAGCTCTCAGATTTAATCAAAAATATCTTAATTTGTGTTCCGAAGATGAACGAAGGTCTTACGGGGTTGGAACAACATGAGGGAGAGTAATTACTGACAGAATTTTCATTTTTGGGTGAACTAACCCTTTAAGCATCCATTTTGGTCACAACATGCTGACCTGTTGTAGATTTCCTAATTGTGTGCACTAAATACTTGCTGACAATCGGAGAATCACTAATATAACATTAAAGGGACAGTTCACCCAAAAATGATTTTCTTTGTATCATTTACTCACCCTCAAGTTGTTCCAAATCTGTATGAGTTTCTTTCTTCTGCTGAACACAAAAGAAGATATTTTAAAGAATGTTGGTAACCAAATAGATGATGTGCCATCAACTGTTTGGTTACCCATATTCTTTTTTTTACAAGTCGGAAATAAGGATAAAAGTTGAGCAAGAATAGTTTTGGAATCGAATCGTGACTCCCAGAATCGGAATCACATTGGATCAGTAAATTAGGGAGTTTCAGCCCACCAAAATAAATAAATTAGCTGAAATTGTTTATTCATTCCGTTTCAGCCAAATATTTTCTGTTACTGAAATTTCAGCACATCACTAGACAAAATGTATAAAGAAAGTGTGTGTTGAAAGAGAAGAGGGGCTCTGAGTTTGACCTTGATGTGGAAAAGCTTCAGCCTCAGGCACAGTCTCAGTATGGCTGCGACTGCAACAACACACACATAACAGCCTTTACATGTCGCCGAGGCAAGATATCATTTTATATACAACTTGAGAATAAGCACATACAGAAAAACTTCACTTCAAACTCAGAGAGAACAAAGAGCTCTTCATGGTTTCCCGAGAATCAATCTCTCAGTGTTATCTCATCTCTAACACCCCAAGCCAGCCTCCGCTCTTCTAAGTCCAAATCTAAGTTTGCAGATCCATGATAAAGCCCACACCGCTGCTGGATTCATATCGTACACACACACAGAAATGCACAGTATTGTGTCTCCATCACGGCAGTCATGTGAGGCTTCATCTGATGTCGGGATGCACATTTATTCTCGCCGTCTGATATCGAAAGTAAAGTCGTAGCTATCGCCCTCGCATTCTCATGTTGGGGAAAACAGCTTTATGATTCACGTGTTGATGGTACTTTACCAAAAACAAAGCAGTCAAAAAACCCCTGAGAAACCTGAGATTACATAAGACGAAATCTTAGAGCACAGGACAGCCATTACAAACATCTCGACTGCTTTAAAGAGATCTCTCAATGACAATCAGTGGGAGAGCTGCCAAAGAGCAATTTCCATATTACGCCTGATGACTAATTACTCTCCTTCAGTTCCAAGAAGTGCTCGAAATTATGCAATAGGAGGAAACATCAAGTCTATGTGAAGAGATACTAATAATAATCCCTTGCAGTTTCGCTTTTCCTCCAGACTTCTGCTCAACAGGGGTCACAGTCCAAGCCGTTACAATGGCTTCTTCGTGACAATATAAGGGATGAAAGGTTTAATTCTTGGTAGCTTAAAAACTATGGTGACAGCACTATGCTGCCTGTTCCTAAAGCCTTCAAAACCATTTCTCCTCAAGCTCCCCAAAAGTCTTCCTCTGAGGCATTCTTGCATTCAACGTTTGACTTTATTCTAAATAGAGAATCTATGATTTTCTAAATAATATAAAACCTAACCAACAAAAGTGTGTTTTGCTATATTTTGTTAAAATATATATATATATATATATAATGTTTTTTCTGTCTCTTAGGCTCCCAAAGGCTGTATTTATTTGATCAAAATGCAGAAGAAACTGTATTATTGAGAAATATTATTACAATTTCAAGTAACTTTCCTCTTTTAAAATATATAATAAAATGTAATTGAATATAAAGATGAATTTTCAGCATCATTACTCCAGTCTTCAGTGTCACATGATCCTTCTGAAATCATTCTGATGATTTGCAGCTCAAGAAACATTTCTGATTATTATCAGTGTCGAAAACAGCCATGCTGCTTAATATTTTTGTGGAAACCGTGATACTTTTTCAGGATTCTCTTATAAATAGAAAGGTCAAATGAACAGCATTTATATGAAAAAGAAGTTTTGTCTTTACTGTCACTTTTGATCACCTGAATGTTGGTTTCTTGTCGGAAAATAATTTGAATGGTAGTATACGTGTTTATCAATGCATTTTTATATGTGACTTAGTGAGGCCACAATATTATAACAATATCAAATGAGATTAAGGGTTTTGATTCGCACACATTGACATTCTTTGAATAATCCAAGTATGATCTGCATCAACCCGCAGTGTTTTAAAAATCAATATATTACATGCTTTCAGAAACACAGTTCTTTTGTTTAAACAGATCCTCCAGGAACTGGGGATCTGGCAGGGTCTCTCGGACTCATGTTTGACCCAGAGAAGGAATGCAGGGATTCAGGCCATTTCCTCCAGCTGTCTGCCTCCAACTCTTCAGCCAGAGAACAACACTCATCTCCTCCTCAGTTCTATAAAGGCTTTCGCACTGGAGGAACCTTTCCATAGTTCCTAGAACTAATGTCGGAAGTACCTGCTTTTTGGCGTGTTCGCACCGCAGGAACTGGGAATGATTTTAGTTCTAGGAACGCCTTTTGGGGGAACTAAATTAGCTCCTACTTTGGGTCGTATGGTCGAACCCAGGACAATAGAAACGAACAGTGACGCAAGTGTACGCTGATTGGCCAAACGCACGTGATAAACACCAGCAACCACCTTTTTTTAAAGGGGTGGTTGAATCTGATTTCACTTTTCTAACTTTATTTAGTGTGTAATGTTGCTGTTTGAGCATAAACAACATCTGCAAAGTTACAACGCTCAAAGTTCAAAGCGAAGCGAGATATTTTCTTTTAAAGAAATTGCTTTTTAAGGACTACAACAAATGGCTGGTTGGGACTACACGACATTCCTCCCTAAAATTTACATAAACCCCACCCCCGGGAACGCGATTTATAGATTATCAAGACAGAATATGCCTAGCCTATGCAATGACTAGAAGATAACTATACATAAGCTACATAAATTCACCAACTAATTATTCAGAAATATTTTGAGTATTTTGAGCTAAAACTTCACATACATACTCTGGGGACATCAAAGACTTATTTTACATCTTGTGAAAAGGGCATTATACCACCCCTTTAAAAAAAAAACTGTGTACACACATTATAGCCTATATATTTACTATACGAACAAACTACGAAGATGGAAAACAGTGATAGATGGACCTTTCAACCTTTACATCCAATGTGACTTTGAGGGGACCAAGTGAGCTCAGCTAGCAACATTGGGCATCAACCACACGGCAAACACTAATACTAATTCGTATACTGTTAACTTTCTTTGTGTAACAGTACAGGACTGGTAAACAGACCGTAAACTAATGAAGATGGAGAATGGGAGAGCTGTGTGCTCAGGCTATGGCGTTCTCGGTGCCGTCAAAATGAGTCACAACAAGTGGTTGTGTGAATGCAACCAGGAATAATGGCCTTGAGGAACATTTAGTTCTCGGGAAACTACCCTGGTGGCTAGTTCCTATAACTAAGTTCCTATAACTACCCGGTGCAAAAGCCCCTTATAGCCCATGTCCTCAACTCATTTCCTTGCACACTTTCTCTAGTTCTTTTTATTCCCTTTATCTCCATTATATATACATTGTGATTTCTGGATTTTTTTTTTTAGATTATGTCTCTCACAGTGGACATGCACCTACGATGACAATTTCAGACCCCTCCATGATTTCCAAGTGGGAGAACTTTCAAAATAGCAGGGTGTTCAAATACTTATTTTCCTCACTGTATATATATATATATATATATTATTAGACAAAACTGTGTCCCCATTCTCTCCTTTGGCAAACTTCTGAGACAGTGCCAACAACCGCAGGGGTCCCGATAATGATGACAGTCTACAGGACTGAATTACATCCCCACAGCTGCTAGAGCTACATTCGTCTCCCGAGAGAGCGAATGTACACGTACACACACACACACACACACACACACACCACTCTACCTGGCACACATGACTACTGTGTAAAAAAAGGGTCATAGGAAGTTCTGGATATGTTCACTTGTTTACAATTATTGAGCTGTCAACACAATTCTTGAAACTATGCAGTAATTACTAAAGAATACCGGTTTTGAATGCTGTCCACCCCATGCACAAAACCCATAATAATTTATCTAAACTTCAAATAATAGCAAATTATAAATAATACAAAAACTATTTTCAAAAAAAAAAAAGTGAATTTTTTAAATATTTAACTAAATATTACATTTCACACGAGTCACATGAACAACCTGTCTGTAATGATAGTGTAATGATCACAGTAGAAAGATCTGTTGCAATAATTCTAGTGTTATTTACCTCATCAATTCAATTAAATTCATACTCCAGTCAGTCCAAGCTCAAAACTCCTCAGAGGAGCAGTGCAGGAAACACTAGTGTGATGTATGACTGAATCAGTGCTGACATTGAGGGACTTTAAATAGACGGGGAATTAAATTAGCATGCAAGCATCTCAGGTTCTTCGTGTATTTTCATAACCATGTCCAGGCATGCACCTAGTTTAACCCAATCTAATAAATGTTATGATATACTGCCGGATACATCGATACTTATCTGATCCCTGAGGGGAAAAGCTGTGACTAACATTTAGCTAGGCGAGACACAGCAGCGAGTCCATGGAGGCCCATTTGGGGGGACAACTCATGCCGTCCTGTGATTGAGTGTCATCACATAATGAATGTGTATGATGAGAGCTGTGCCGTGAGGGGCCGAAGACACAACCGGTAACTGTAGTACACTGCAGACAGCTTAACAAGAACTGACAGACCTAGTGATGAGGACGAACAGCATCCGGTGGGGACAGACGAGGCTTTGCAGGCCAGGCCTGAGTGAATCTTCATTGGCGAATGCTAAAGCTTCCCTTCTTCTAGTTTTTGCTTTAAAAAAAAAAAAAAAAAAAAAAAAAAATCTCCCCCAGGATAGACACTCACTTTGGATTAACATTGGGTCAATCATAGATTAAAGCGTCTTAATTAAAACTTCATCCCAGACAGCTACGAAAATAACAACTGCAACAACAACAACTGAACCACAACATTAGAAGTGTAAAACAAGATGGCATGGCCTTGCCCCCCGAAATATTGCAATATTTATTAGGGATGTCCCGATACCACTTTTTGCAGAACGAGTCCGATACCGATACTGTAATTTTTGGTACTCGCCGATACCGATACCGTAACCGATACCTGAATTTTCACTGCATTTGTAATTTTTAAATGTATTAGTAGATAAACCAAAAGATTATAAATCATATTAGTTGGCTTAATTTGTTCATCAAATATATATATTTCTTTCAGTTATTTTCATGCTTAATTAAGCCTGCTAAAATGCATTGTATGAGCTTCTGTACTGTACTTCTGTACTGTCATTGTTCATTCTATTGCTCTATCATATTTTATCTTTCATTTAATAGCACAGCACATATTTAGAGCTGCTTCAGCAGGGCTCAGTGCTGAGGACTGGGTCAGCGGTTCAAATGTTTGTCAAAACCAGTGAAATATCAATTATTTAATCCAATTTTGAGACTACAACAAAAACTAGCAGCCTAATTAATGTGAATTTAAAACAAGTAAGCAGTCAGTAACAAAATAAAAACAATCAATCGAATTACAAATAGGATAAATATATACAATACAACAAAGAAAGGCTACAAATGAAATAAACAGTGTTTTTAGAGTTTTTTCAGGTAGATCTAACAGGTACAGACATTTGAATAAAGTAATCAAATGTGAAAAAAGCATATTCATTACTGTATAAATTATATATAGATGGATATTTTTGTAAAGTTGAAAAGGGTAGCCTATTTAGTCAAGAGCAGTCAGTATTTCTTTGTCCTTTGTTTGATTAACATTAAAACACAGAAGCAGGTTTATCAAACTGCTGCCCCTTTAAGACCGAGCGCACCAGAGCTCATTTGAACATGCTACGTTCATTTGAGATATAACCGACTTTGTTTACTATAGGATACTCACCAAGACGGGCGTTATTACATAGTTGTGTGTGAATTCGTCCGTACAAGCGCAAGACGTGAAAGACAATTTAATTCAGCATTCGCGCGCTGAGACGCTGGTTTGTTAGGAGCGCGCTTCGGATGTTTGCGTTCATGAAACTTCTTAACCTGCACACGTCCTGTAATAATGTAGGGAACCACTCGTTATACTTCAGTCAGGTAACAGTTCATGTTTTACTTTACTTACATATACGATTTAGTTTTCATCCAAATAACATGTGCTGAGTCGATCAGCAAAGAGCATTCAACAGAAGTGCGCTTCTCGCTCTCTCTCTCTCTCTGTCTCTCTCTCGTCAGTTAACGTCAATAATAAGCTAAAGCTACATGCCTCGTTTAATTTCGTTGCCATTGACATCCGACTGAACAAACTTTACACTAATGTCTGTTTAAACTAAGGGATGTGCTCGACCAGCTCGTGCGTCTTTGACTCAGTTCACCTCGACAAAGCACTCGCGGCGGCCAGTTTCGTTTCGCAAAATGTACGTGGTATCGGTGCGTGGTATCGGCGAATTTTTATGAGTACGAGTACGAGTATATGAGGGCAGTATCGACCCGATACCCGATGCCAGTATCGGTATCGGGCCATCCCTAATATTTATCATAATAGTCTCATTTAGGGCAACTAACTTTGCGGAAGAACTGTTTATTCATATTATTAATAATAAAAACAATTAATGTATTATTAATTAATAATATAAACAACACTAATAAACAGCCACCATTCACACAGTGAACAATAATCATAAAACAGCCTTTTTTTCTCATTTAGGTCAAACATTACTTGGCAGAAGAATTGTTTATTTTTATTTTTTTTTGTATTAAAGCTACTCCTACTAATAGTACTAGAACTAAAGTAACAATAAAGATAAATTATTATAATTAATAATAATTATTTATAACCCTTAAGTCTTTTATAAACAATATTTAGGTTCTATTCCTTGGCAGAAGAATTGTTTATTCCTATTTCTATTGCTGTTGTTGTTACTCCAAGTTAGACACAATTATAGGCTGTTTTGTGAATGCCAAGTAGCACAGAAGTGAGAATGGTTTGCACTCACAAAGGTGTCCATATAATGAAAGTGTATATCTTCAAACACGGCTCATTCAATCAGATATTTTTTTTTCTTTACTTCGGGATGTTTGTTTCTGGAGCTTAAAGGGATACTTCACCGATTAGCATTAAGCTCTGTATCAGTTGAAACCCGCTAGTATTTTGGAATGACCGCGCTTCCCTCCCTCATGTCCCCCTGAGACGAGAGATTTCTGTATTGTGTGTCTGGAAAAAACCTCAGATGACGCAAAAATTGTCATTTAGCTCATCAGAGGCTTTTTTGTCCAGAGGCGAGAGACTACAGCCAGTAGGAGGAGCTCGTCCCGCATGTGTTCAACCCGCCCATAGGGGGATCTCACCATAAAACGCTGTCTTTTCAGTTTCCAGTCGACTAGTAGCCTAGTTGTATCATTTCTTCCGATACTGCCCTCTGTAACCGGTAGGCGTGGCTTGGGAGTGTCCTTGTAGGGCAGCGAAGCAAGTGCATTCTGGGAGTTGTTGTCTTTCATCCACATGAGCCAAAAATAAATCTCAGTCTAGAAGGCACCAACTTCTAAAATAATTTCACATTTCTACTACATAAATGACCCAATTTAAATACACATTCATCTTTCCAGCGGTGAAATATTTATTCCCTTTAATTGCACATCATATGGTTCTTGCTCTTTTAAACATACACAGATGTACAGTAACCCTCAGGGGACATGCTTTCAGATAAACTGAGATTAATAATAACTTAATCTAATAACCCAGTACAATCAGATGGAATGCAAGAGAGTTAATTGAACGATAACTCATTTATATGTGCGCAAAAGTTATTTTCCCATGAATCTACAGACGTATCAAAAAGAATCTGGACACCCACGTTTTCCAAAAACAACTTTTTAAAAGAGTTTATGCTGCATGTCTTTAAAATAAGCACCTCTTCTGATACACATATATCAGATAGATCAGACAAAGCTAGCATGTGGTCGAAACTCATCTAACAGAACTGAACCCTCTCTAACCCCAAACAACTAACCAACATGACCAAACACACAATAGCATGGGTCATGAGGCATTAGAAAGGGGGAGGAGGGTTACTGTATTCGAACAAAAGAGTCTCTGACACAGTTTCTCTTCTGTCTGCTCCTCTCCCTCTTTTTCAAACAAAGAACTTGCATGCGTGAATGTAGAAAATGCGAGAGAATGCAAACGCATCTGCATGTCTGAAAATGCCTGGCTTTGCATGTATTACTGCATGTGTGCAGATTTCTGAATGAGTCTGCAGAGCTCTTGTGCTTTCACTAGCAGATCAGCCTCCGAAGATGCCCTAGATCGCTTTTCCCTTCGTTGTAAAGATCTGAGTGGCTCTTTGTGGGAAAGGGCTTTTCAGAGCTGTCATGAGAACCAGATAAAGCAGAAGCCAGTGCTGAGGATGATGGAGCCAGTGATAGAGATAATGCAGCTACTCTAGTCCTAATGAAACGACGCCTTTCTCTGAGTTACACCCACTAACAATGAGATTAGAGAGAGAGAGAGAGAGAGAGAGAGAGAGAGAGAGAGAGAGAGAGAGAGGGCTTTGTGATCCATGTTAACTAGAAGAGGGAATTTTACTCCGTTCCCTGTTTGGGACCCAGGGGAGTCAGTGTCTTGTTTGTGATTGTTTCCTAGCATACATTCAGCTCTAACATTGTTTTTCCAACGTCTCCAACGTTCATAACCCAAAAGTTCAAAAGAAAGCAATTACATCAGTTTGCTAAAAAAAAAAAAAAAAAAAATGGCAAGAAATCTTATATGTTAGAATATGAGGTCCATAATATGCTTCAATAAATAAGGAATCAAGATAACCTTTTGAAGGAAAGGTTAAAACATTTATTATTTGAACTCTGAAGATACAGCTGGAGAAAGATAAAAACCTATTGAAGGAAGTCAGAATTAATGGGATAGTTCTCCAAAAAATTAAAATTCTGTCATCAATTACTAACTCATGTCCTTCCAAACCCGTAAGATTTTTGTTCATCTTCAGAACACAAATGAAGATCTTTTTGATGAAATCTGAGAGCTTTCTGTCTCTCCATAAACAGCAATGCAACGAGCTCAAACGTGCTGCGTAACACGAGAATGAACCTCATTGGTTCTCACACGTCAAACGAACATGATCGAGCTTCTGTTTACCACAACTGATGTGTGAGCTGATGAATGTTTATATGTGAATAAAAGCCTAAATTAAATCTGTTCATCATATAAAGTGATCGAGTCTCTTTAGAAAATGTGAAATTTTCATTTTTGGTCAACAATCTCTTTAAATGATAAATAAGAATCTCTCCACTTACACAAACAAATAAAAAACACTTGAATCACAGTCGCTCTCTCATAGTGAGAGCTTGTGGCTTTTAAGATCAGCTTGTGTTCAGACTCAAAACACCACGAGTGAGGAGAAAGACAATAAATAAGGGAGAAGAAAATAAGAATGTGTTTGGGAATATTTTGTGGCACGCACTCACTCACTCAAAAAATGTACAAGTTCAGAAAGTTTATTTTCTTCATTTTTCCCAAATTCTGTTTGAGGAGGACGCTTGCCATCTGAACATCTGAAGCACAGAGTAAGAGACTACAATATGTGGCTCTGTTCAGAATATCACCCTACTCGTCACACTATTGCAGGAGCATATAGTTATATATCAACCGAAATACCCACATGACCCATATTTTCCAAGATTTCCAGTGAGACAAATGAACCGGAAGTTTTATGAGTCATGATTTTCAAAGTCATCCTTGACTCATTATTTGACCAGACTGCCAATAGTTAAGCCATTTTTATATGAAAATGGTTTTATTATCTCTAAGATGATAACCAAGCCATGTAACAGTGACATGAGGACATCAATGTGACAAACTACAGCCTAATCTGTTTTACATACAGTACTCTTCAAAAGTTTGGGTTTTTATTTCAAGAAACATACTTTTATTCAGCAAGGACACATTAAATAGACATTTATAATGTTACAAAATATTTCAACATGTGAAATAAATGCTGTTCTTTTGAATTGTCTAGTGCCCTAGTCAATGAAAGAATACTGAAAAAAGTAGCACATTTCTAAAAACAAATATTAAGCAGCACAACTGTGTTTTTTGTTTTATCAGCATATTAGAATTATTTCTGAAGGATCATGTGACACTGAAGACTGGAGAAATTATGCTGAAAATCCAGCTTTGCATCAGAGGAATAAATTACATTTTAAAATATTTGTCTATAAGTCTGTATTTTTTGGCAACTACTGAATAGGATCAAGAATATATAACAAATATATTAAAATCTATTTTTAGGAATAGCTAATACTACTAAAGCACTAAAATAGTTCATACTAATACTTCGCCCGGTTCAAATCTCCCAATTTTTAATGAACGCTTAATCTTCATCTTCTTTCCATGCGCTCTGCTAAACACACACAGGCACAAAACCAACCCAATATAACTGCTCCTCTTTTAGTAATTAAATCTTACCAAAGTCAACACGCTTACAGGAAGAAAAACTGACACATGACCCCCAAGCATTTCTTCCTTTTATAATGTATAACAAGCATCTAGTGTAGTGGTTTTCATATGGTGTAATAAGCATAGGTGTTGCAGTATTGATGCGGGGTGAGCGGTAACACAGCTGAACGAGCCGCTATAATCACCGACAGTGGCTGAATTATTCATGCGCGGGGCTCCTCCCGGCCTGTGTGTGTTTGTGTTGTAATCCCAACCCTCCCACGACTCCTGAGTGTATCCCCACTCTCCTGCACGCCACATTCCTCAAGCCTGTGCCAGGATGCGTAACGTTTGCACTCACAATAAAATACCAGCATGCACATATTTCCCCAGCCTAAACACACATTCTTAAAAAAAGACATTTATCTGGCAAGTGAATGATGTGGTCTGAGATGATGTCGAGCAAAATGTTACACCCCACCCACAAACCCGTGCAAGTCTCAACATGTCTGTGTACAGGAGACCAACGACCAAAATTCTGTTTAAATTAAAAATTGTAATGTTGATTACTGATCATGATTGTTGTCATTTGAGATTTCATCAGAATTAATGCACTTTCACCAATAAGCACAAATCAAGACTATTTCAACTCACATGAATGGTTTATTTTACTCATTTACTAATGTAGTTTCCTGATTTATAATATTATCATATTTAAATGATCAAAGCTTCTCAAAACAGCAAAATTTCAAACAGTAATTCTAATAATTCAGATTAAAACAACAACAAAAAAGACTCTATAGTCATACAGCAAGCGCATTTATTCTGCAACCAAAATCACAACAATATGGTTGAGATTTGTTAAAGAAATTGAATTTTGTTGGTTTTATTTTTTTAAACTAAATTTGTGTCATCTTTTTACGTCAATAATATTGCGTATTAATATAGTCAGTTGGTGTTTAAGTCATGAGGTAAAAAATGTATTTTCATTAATGAAATGAACATACTGTACAAATCACAAAGGACCAATATTTGAGTCGTTCCTCAGCATTAAGTGCACATCCACGGGGACAAATGTGAGGCGTTTATCATTGAGCAGACTCAGTCAGCAGTTAACTTCAACAGAGTGCATTTACGGGGCTCCGCATCCCTTCGAGATATGTTGTAATCTAACTCCCCCTCAATCTCTATTCCTTCCCTGAGCCAGATGGACAGAGTCGGGAAAAGGGGAGCTGTAAGCCCACTGGGTGGCCTTGGCTGAAGCTGTTAGCAGTTTGCTGGTTTGCTGTTAGCACTGTAATGAACTGCAGCTCCTGCAAACAATTAAAGCCGAGGGGAGAGGTACTGGAAACCAGAACCAACTGTCTGCTGCCCCGGTAAGCCAGCCAACGCTACAGTTCACCAAATATCACACTAATTTCCAACCTGTCATTTTGAAAGTACCGTAAGCCAGTTTTTATTCAGAGAAAGCATAAAGCCATAAAGAGCATTAGATGCTGTGTGTGTGTCATACTGTTGTGCACCTGGATGTCAATCATCTACCTGAGCTGACCAAAAAAAGCTTTTCCACAATCCACAAATGTACTTTTATTCAAATAGCTGAATGAACAATCATTCAAGCGTCCCTCACAGTCTTGTTTTTATTTGTATCAAATTAAAAATGATGACATCTACACTGATACACAGAAATTTACAAACAATCTGTCCAAAATAGTGTGCATGAATTCAAGCATGTGTGTTGAAAACAGAATACTATGTACTATTACCAGAAGATTTAAGGTTTAAAAATACTTTAAAAAATGAATGTGAGCATCAAATCAGCATATAAATGGTAAATGGACTGCTTTTTATATAGCGCTTTCAGACCTATGGCCACCAAAGCGCTGTACATATAGCCTCACATTTACCCATTCACTCACTCATTCATACACCGACGGCGGTGTCAGCCATGCAAGGCGCCATCCAGCTCGTCGGGAGCAGCTGGGGTTAGGTGTCTTGCTCATGGACACCTCGACACTTGGTCAGGTGGAACCGGGGATTGAACCACCAACCTTCCGGTTTGTAGACAACCTACATGAACCACTGAGCCTGCTTATCTGCATCATATAAGCGTAAGAGTTTCTTTGAAGTTGTAAATAAAACAAAGATTATTGGAGTGTTTTACAAGAAAATACTTTTTCAATCTTTCTAATTCAGAATTTCATGTTTAATTCAATGTGTCACTAGCCATTTCTTTGAAATAATTGCTTGTAAATTTCACAAATAATTACACGCATTCTACGGAGCCCCTAAAGGGACATGGTGACGGGAAAAAAATGAGATGGGAGAAAAAAAATATATTTCAATGCTCTTGCATTCTTTCGCAATTATATAGTTGGGTGTAGGGCTGCACAATATATCGAAATTTCGCAATGTATATATCGCGATATGCATATCGCAACAGCTTGTAATAATCTGGGGTCATGAACAAAAGACGAAGAGAAAATCACTTTCTGCTCTTGGCTGAATAACTTTTGTAGCTTAACTAAATAACTTTTGTAGGTTATATAATATAATAATTTAAGTTTATTTTACACACTTTAAGCATTATCGTATCGCATTATTTAATGAGTTAACGCATTTTTCTTCAATATCATGCAGCCCTAGTTGGGTAATTATATTGTATATCATTTGCAGATACATCTGTGATTGGCTACAAAGAGCAATGCTTCAAAAACACGAGTCATAATCCAGTGTGAATGAAAGCAGTTCATGGTCAGAAAAAAATCTGAACAAAAAATGTCAACAAAAAACAACAACAAAACAACTTGTGCATTCTCAGTCCCTCACCTGTCCACACATGCTCCAAATTCTTGGATGCATTTATGTTTTGAAGCCAGACACTCACAAAAACAAACAATGAAAGCAAACAGGCAGAATCCCGGCTGAGCATCTGCATCTGAGCTCTTAACACCACAGAAACACTGAAATGCGAACGCAGACCCCCAGCCCTCACCACTGTGCTGTTTTCAGCATTTCCGGCCTAAATGTGAGAAGGTAAGAGCTTTTACGGTAGTGCTTTGTTGTGTTAATCTAGGGTGCATTATTGAGCTTCAGGTTGACATCCTGTCTGTGGAGTTCAGCTCCATCATCTCCTGTCCTCTGGTGACCTCTGGACCAGGTTTCTTGTGGCTCTCTTTGAGGCTTGGACGACAGTGGCTCATGTGGAGCAATGAGCCCAGATGGCAACCGGTCTGTGGGCTCTGCCCTTCCCGAGCGGTCCAGGCCCACGCCAGCTGCTGTGTGCACCTATAGACACGGGCACAGACGGGCACAGACGGGCACAGGGTAGGGTCCTCGGCACAAGCTCGAGGGGGCCAAGAGTCTTGCGACAAACTTACATATTCTGTCAAACAGATCGCATCACATCAGGTTCAGGTCTTTTGTACATGTTACGTTAAATATTGAGCCGTTTTACTCAAGATACCTTCCAAGGAGCGAGCAAAGATGAGCATGACCGATGTCCCGCACATCTGCAGATTGATATCTAAAAATAATTCAAAATATTGAAAACAGTATATATAATAGTAAAATAACAAAATGCAATGGCCATATTTTGTTAAATATGTACAGAGGCTTTGCCTTTGACAGCGCGGTTTCTAAACGCCTGTGATAATGTTGGATATGGTTATTAAAGGCATGTGAAGCTCAATCACTGTGTTCATTGCTTGACAGGGCCGCTCTATTGATTGTTACAGATCTGACAACTCTCTCATGCGCACAATAGTGATATCACAAGTAGCCACAACAAACGTCAACTGTAACTAGACACAAATGTGAGATAGAGCTTTGACTACTCTAAAATATATCCAAGTTTCATTTCTATAGTATTGTCCCTTGAGAAGATATACTGAAATGTGAGGGGTGTACTCACTTTTGTGAGATACTGTATATATGTGTGTGTGTGTGTGTGTGTGTGTGTGTGTGTGTGTGTGTGTGTGTTTTTTACAGTTCAGGTTAAAGGGATAGATCAGCCAAAAAATTCAAATTGTGTAATTTACTCAGGTTCCAAACCAATTTGACTTATTCTTCTGTGGATCACAAAAGGAGACATTTTTAATATTTTTCTGGTTGTTCTTTTCAATGCAGTTACAATGAATGAGGACTGAAGCATTTAAGTTTAAAATATTACAAAATCAGTCTTCTAAAGTCATGAAGCTTTGAGTGAGAAAGAGATCAAAATTTACAATATTCTTGGAAAACCGTGCGTCCTTTCTGAAGCTTCTGAGCTTCAGTCCCTGTTCATCGCAATTGCATCGGGGGGAAAAAACAAGCAAAACGCTCTTCAAAATGTTTGGCCGATATAATAAGAATGAGGATAATGATCATCTCTGGGTGAACGATTCCTTTAATACGTTTCATTTCTTCATGTAATAGGAAGAAAAATGGAGGCAAAAGAAGCTGATTTTCCATTTGATTTCTATGCTAAATGAATCTGTGGTTAATTATAAATCTCTGCAGATTATTCACAGACATTTTGTCCTGGTGGAGGAGAGAGATGAAGGATGAGGAGGGTGAGAGAGAGCTTGTTTGACCCGGTTTCTATAGTGCTGAGCTGTAAAGCAACGTGACAGAGCCTCGGCTCAGACAGAACGTACCCAGCCTTCAGCGAGCCAAGCAAGACTGAAGCATATGCACACACAAACATGCCAGACCACTTCAAATGCAGCGCTGCCATTACAGTTCAGATGGAATGAGATTAAAAAAACACAGCTCTACATTAGCTCTCTTAATCACGGCTAAAGTATAGTCTAGCACGTACTATGAAGAATGGTAGCATTATGCTAGCATAAAATATTGACTTTCTTGCAGGGTGATTTAATGCAAAGTGATCTACAATGCACTGTAATGCACGTGTGCATTAAAACTACCGTTCAAAAGTTTGGGGTTGGTAAGATTTTTTAATGTTTTGGGGAAAAAAAATGAAAAAAAATGTATGCTCACAATGGCTGATAAAAATACTATTGTGTAATACGGTTACAATTTAAAATAAGTTTTCTATGTATATTTATTTTATAAATATAAAAAAATACATTATATTCAGCTCAATCAGCTATTTAAAATGTAATTTGTCCTGTGATTTTCAGGAGAAACATTTCTCTAGAAACATTTATTATCAAATGAAACAGTAGATATATATTTTTTTTCTGAATTCTTTGAGGAATAGAAAGTTCAAAAAGAACAGCATTTGTTTGAAACAGAAATCATGCATAACATTATAAATGTCTTTACTGTCTTTTTTTCTAAAGAACATCTTAGTGACCCTAAAAAGTGATAATTGAATTGTGCTAAAATACAGTTTTTGCTCTTTGCAAAATACAACTATTGGACATGTTGAACAAAACAATATGGACAGAGATGCACTATATATCAATACCATATTGGTCAATTTGATCATATCTGTTAACATCCTCATTTGCCCTTTTTTACATTTAGGTAATTATTGTTAATTATAAGATTATTAAAATCAGAAGAGACCAGCAGTTGCAGAACTACAGCTGTTTTGTATTGATAAATGAGCATTTTTATATATAACCAAGCCCTCACAAGCACTTTATTACTGTAGCTAAGAATATCATGGAAGTCCCCGCAGTGACTCCAAAACTCCCGACTTGAGCGAGTGATGCGGGAAAAAGAGAAAGAGAAAGAGAGAATATAGGGGACGTTACAAAACGAGGGCGGTTAAACTTACAGGTCTGTTTCCAATCCCATCAGGGAAACGGTCAACATGTTTTACAGCCAGGAAACAATCAATAGAGGTGAACACAGTTCACAATTCTCCATCATCCCCTCTTTTGCTTTCACAGAAGCTCACACAAACACAAACACATGCACACAAAGACACAAGTAGAGACACTTGTTGGTAAGAAAAGGGCAGGCGGAAGGGGATTAGTCGACTAAGCTAAATCTGGCAAGCGCCCAGTACTAAATGGGTTAAAGTACACCCTCTACCTCCTAATCTCACACACACACACACACACCTAAAGCTGTGCAATGCTAAAGCAGGCCTGCCTCTGCATCAAAGGGCCCTTTATAAGGCGGCTGGGGTCAGAAACATCACGGCGTAAGGGAACCACACACAAACCCACACATGCTCGCTCACTTCCTTGATCCCAGGTGTTGTGGTTTTTACTAGGCAGCTGAAACGGTTCCTCTTCCCCTCTCTTTTGTTTTCTCTCAGTCTCTGCCTAAACAAGAGCCTATAATCAACAACGACTCATTTATAATTAAAACGTTAAATATTAACGAGGCGAAGCTTAAAAAAATGACTTTAAACAGCATATACCAGTGTATATTCGGTGTCCATGGATAGATGCTCTGTTCAAACTAGGGGTGGAACGGTACATGTATTCGTATTGAACCGAATAGTACTGCTAAAATAGCTGAGAGAGAGAGAGAGAGAGAGAGAGAGAGAGAGAGAGAGAGAGAGAGAGAGAGAGAGAGAGAGAGAGAGAGAGAGAGAGAGAGAGAGAGAGAGAGAGAGAGAGAGAGGGGCGCGGGCGAGATCGAAAAGTCGCAAAGTGTTTACTTATATTTGTGTGCGCGTGTGTGTGTGAGAGGCGCGGGCGCGATCGAACAGTGGAAAAATAAAAACATACTCATCATTTTGTTTATACAGGACATCATTCAAACTCCAAAGTGTTTAAGTTACTGTTAATTAAAATTAAGGAAAACAAATATATTAATCTGATTAATCAAATTAATTTTCAATTCATTCAGGTACAATTACCAAACATATCTCAAGGTCTTTTTGTCTTTTTATTAATTTAATTAATAAACTAATTATATATAACTATTGTCAGTGCACTACAAATAAACTGGTTCTATGCCTTTACTTATTAATTACTTATTTAAAAAATACAATTACATTTTTGTTTTGCTTTTCCCTCCATTGTACCGAACTCATACCGAACCAAGGTATAAACCGAACCGTGACTTCTGTGTACCGTTCCACCCCTAGTTCATACACTCTCGTTCGGGTTTGACTGAGTGTCAAAGCTTTCTATTACAGTGTGTTTTTATAAGCATTGAACATTGCAGCCAATCACAGACAGATCTGTGATTTTACTGGTATTGGTATGGACTACTGAAATGGTACCGTGATAACCCTACTAATACACTTATCTTTCACATGATCAAAACTGTTCAGACTGTAAATATTTATAGAAATCAGTTGCCATAGTAGTGTTTAAGAGACGTCCAGCAGAGCAGCTGCTATTGACTGACGAGATGATGGAAAACTGGAAATGTTGCATTAGTGTATTGTGACATGCTCATGACACAGTGAGGTGCTGAACTCATGAGGCGATCATCTGTGGCATTTCAGTCAGACATGCAAAAATAAAATGTATCTGAACAACAAGTTATATACAGTTAAACAAATAAAAAATATGGTAACACTTTACAATAAGGTTTCATTTGTTAACATTAGCTAACTACATTAGTTAACACGAACTAATGAAAAAAACTTCTACAGCATTTATTATTATTAGTTAATGTTAATTTCATTACCATTTACTAATGCATTGTTTAAATCTAAAGTTCTATTACCTAACTTTAGTTAATGCACTATGAAACTTACATGAACATTTTATTAACTAACATTATCTTTAAAGGTTAATAAGTGCTGTAAAATTTTTTTTTATAAATTAGTCAAATATACACATACATATATATACATACAGTACTGTGCAAAAGTGTTAGGCATGTTAATATCCCATGTTAAGCACGTGTTAGGCATGTTAATATGGTTTTAAGTCAGTTATTTATATGTTTTGCTGTAGTGTGTCAGTAGGAAATATCAGTTTACATTTCCAAGCATTCTTTTTGCCATTAATTGTAATAATCCAGTGAGATTTGTGTATGCACAAGGAATCTGACAACAGCCGGTATGATCTGATCTCACCATCATCGAGTCCGTCTGTGATTACATGAAGAAACAGAAAAAACGAACTAAATCCAGAAGAACTGCGGGAACGTCTCCGAGATGCTTGAAGAAACCTTCCTGCAAAGCTACCTGAAAAACTATGCGCAAGTGTACCTGGACAAAAGCCGTTTTAAACAAAGGGTCGTTACACCATATATTGATTTGAATTAGTTAATAGAAGTTAAATCATAAATAAATTCAATTTGTGATTTTTTTTTTGAAAGCATTCTCACTTTACAGCATTTTAACACAAGTGCCAGTACGTTTCACAGTACTGTAGCTTTGCAGGAAGGTTTCTTCAAGCATCTTGGAGACGTTCCCGCAGTTCTTCTGGATTTAGTTTGTCTCAGTTTTTTCTGTTTCTTCATGTAATCACAGACGGACTCGATGATGGTGAGATCAGATCATACCAGCTGTTGTCAGATTCCTTGTGCATACACAAATCTCACTGGATTATTACAATTAATGGCAAAAAGAATGTTTGGAAATGTAAACTGATATTTCCTACTGACACACTACAGCAAAACATATAAATAACTGAGTTAAAACTTTTTTTTTTGGTTTTGGGGGGGGGGGGGGGGGGGTATTAATTCATATATATATATATGAATTAATTAGCTAATGAAAAGTGAGCTGCCTTCCTCACCAGGAAAAGAGCTAGACCTGAATGCTTACTGACCAGGACATGAAGACTGAAGGTCAAGTTCACCCTCAAGCACATCCTGATCTATCCCAACAGAACTGATTAGTACAAAAACTCAGATTAACAAGGAGGAGATGTGATACTTGACACTTCGTCGTGTCACACCAAGTTAGTACACAGTGTGAAGCCAGACGACGCGCAAGGCCCAGTCCAGAGAGTGAGCTCAACTTTCAACGCTTCAAATCTTCTCCGAGTATTTGAGACTCTGAGTGGACACAATCAACACTGCACATTAGTATGTGTGTCAAAATAAACAAATACCTCAGCTAATGCTTCATAAACAGTTGAATTGCTTCTGGCTGAGGTCTACAACACACACTTCTCATAACATCCCGTTCTCACGCCGCACAGCAGTAACATGAGGACAGGGTTATACTGTTAAAAACTGTCTGAGACTGATTGTGTCTGAAGCACCCTGCACCTGAAACTGACTGTGAATAGTGTGGCTGTTCGACCTGCAATGGCTGGAAGAAAAGGCCCTGGTGTCGCTCCTTTCCCCCGGACCCAGCGTGACGTAACAGGTGTTTTGTAGAAGACGTGAATGGACCCTGGCATGTTCAGCCTTCTCAACAAAAGCAGTACTGACTGATAGATATAAAGGAACAAGGTGTGGCTGCGTATCTGTGTGAGAGAGGAAAAAAGGGGAGGAACACACAAAAACAGCCAGAGAGTTTGTTTTGAAGGAGGAGAAAAGAAAGAGAGCTAACAAAAAGTATCATGGTACTACTGTGGTTTTAGGACATGTACCATGCTATTCTTTCAAGTACCTTGTAGAACCATTACAAATATGTATATACAAGTACGCGACTGTTCAAAAGTTTGGGTTAAGTCGGTTTTTTATAAAATAAATCATTTTATTCTGCAAGGATGCATTAAATTGATGGGGGAGAAAATCTTTCCAGCCCCAAATGTTTGAATGGTAGTGTATGCAAAGCCATCGGCTTGAAATAAGCAGCACTAAAAGAGGAAATTTAGGTGAAGCTGATGAGGTTATATTAAGATGCACCCAGGCAGTGTTTCATGACAACCGAAGTGCCTTGACACTGAACATTTGAAGACTAAACACGGCCATCAGTGTGTGCTGTAGTAGAGTATTGAAAACATATGGAGGAAACTCAGTCAGAGGCAGTTTGTGTTTCTCAAAGCCCGTTCGTTTTCAGTTACTGTCTTCCCATTTACCCTCCAGAATAGAGCTTTGTGACTTTAGAAGCCACCTGGGACACACACAGATACTCACTCACTCACTCACACACACACACACACAAACTCTCTCACACACACACAAACTCACACACACAAACTCTCTCTCTCTCACACACACACACAGACACAAACTCTCTCACACACACACACACACACTCTCACTCATACCCTTTCTTCTGCTTCTCCTTTACTGTTCCTCTGCTTTTTGGTTTTCTGATTATAGCCTCCAAAAATATTATATCAATTTTGAAAACTTTGGTATAATATTATTATTAATGTCGAAAACAGTTGTGCAACTTAATATGATTTTGTGGAAACTGTAAATAGTTTTTTCAGGATTCTTTGATGAATAGCATTTATTCATAAAAATAACAAAAGAACAGCGTTTTTTTTAAACAGAATACAGAAGTAAAAAAAGTAAAATACAGAATACAGAAGTAAAAAAGATGTTACTTTTGATCAATTTAATGTGTCCTTGCTAAATAAACATTTATAAAAAATCAAAAAAAAAAAATCATATTGACCCCAAACTTTTTAACAGTACTGTAAATGTATGTATAAAGCACCCAGAGTAGGGCTGTACTGTCCTAGTCGATTAGTCGATTAATTGGTCGATACGTTCTGGTTCGACCAAAATTCTGATTGGTCGATTTTCTGCCGCGTTTATTTCATCAGTTTTGCCGCGCTGAGGCGCGCTCATTTCATCAGGTGGAAAGCACTAACTGCTAATGGGAGTGTTTTCAGAGTACCCTTGTTTCACTGTAACAGTCTATCTTCAAAACACCCCCCTTGTTTTCACCTTTTTTGGATTAGCCCAACCCAAGAGAGAGCGTCGAGCATAGAAGGTTTGATGCTGAATATTATTTATTTAATTGTGAGAGTGTTTAATAGTCAGTCCTCTTCTTACATGTCAACAACAAAGAAATCGACAGTGTGGCAGCATTTTGTTAAAATTGATAACAGGAAAAAGGTCGAATGCAAAGTTTGCAAGCAAGTTTTCCACAGCTCGACGACAAACATGACATATCATCTAAAAGTGGTAAGCTCACTTGTCTGCGTTAGCTTGCCCTGTGTGTTTTGAGTAGGCTATATGAACATATCAGAATTTGCATATTTCAATGTTTTAGTGTGATAACCTAACTTTTTTATTTTTTATTTGGAGCCTAATGCGCAATTGCGCTGTGCTGTTGGTTGTGTTAGTTTTGAGCCTAGGATGCTTTATTTTTCAGTTGCACTTTATTTCGTTTCTGCTCTTGATCTGGTTTGTTTAATAAATATTCTTTTTTTATTAAAGTGGACGTGCCTTTTGTGTTTATTAAGAGTAAAAGCTTTAAGTTAATAGTCTATTCGTGTCTCAGCTGCGAAGCTGAGCTCATGTTCAGCCTCGCTCGGTGCGAGGACATGCACGGTGAAATGATAGTGTCTGACAGTTATAACTTATTATTATAACATATGACAAAAATAATTGTCTAAATTATGTTGCATATTCCTCAACAGTTCTTGTGATGATATCACTAGTTGACAACATAGTACTATTTTCGGAAATCAAGCTATGATATTGCGCAGGTGCACGTGATGCAGCGCTGACAGACTCAAGTGTCAGACTCATTTCAGTGCAAAATAATTAGGTCAAAAACGATTTAATATACTGCAAATAGCCTACTAGTTGTTTATGTTTATTTATAATTCATTTAGGCGGACAACAAGGCTACCAAGTACTGCGCACAGTGCGCATCTAATTAATTTAACGTTTTTTTTTTCTAACGTCATTTTTTGTCGATTTTTAGTCGAAAATTTCAGGACTTCAGTCGACCAAGATTTTCTTTGGTTGAGTACAGCCCTAACCCAGAGGAAGGTGTGTCAGTAAAATGATAGTTCACAAAGCAGTAGGACTTTCTTCCAGAGAACACAAAAGAAAACAGGTGTGCAAAATTTGCTCTTTTCCAATACAATAAAAAATAAATAGGAACTGGGGCTGTCAAGCAAAAAGCAGCACTATAAATCAACATAAAACGTAGTTCATGTGATTTTAAGTCGTCTGAAGCCACTTAAGATTTTTGTGAGGAACAAGACAAAATATACAACTTTTTCTCCAGAAATCTTCTCCTTCATAACTCTTAAATTGAATTAGTTTCTCACATTCAAAATAAATGTCATATCAAACAACACTGGTTCATGTGTTTCTTGTCACTAATGTCAATCCTGCCAATCATTTTGCTGTGCTATATTTAAATGAGATGTAAGACTTTCTGCTAAATATCTTTACAACAACAGAGTGAGTAAAATGGCATGTGAGTGAGCACATTTACATTTTTGAGTGAACTAAGCCTTTAATACAGCATTCTAGGCTGCATTTTTAAGTGCATGCCAGTGTTGTTATTGTAAACTAGAACTACAACTATTAGCCAACATTTAAAAAAAAATAAAGCTGAAATAAAATAGAACAAAGATTAGATGAAAACAAAAATTAAAGATGTTGCCTTGACAACTAAAATAAGTTTAAGGTGAAGTACTAAACAAAAAAATAAATTAAAGCTAAATATGTGTAAAAAAACTAATAAAAATGACAAAAGCACAAACTAAATTTTAAATATATATATATATACACACACACACACACACATACATGCATACACACATACATACATATATATACACACATACATACACACACACACATATATATATATATATATAGTCATCGTAGGTGCATGTCCACTGTGAGAGACATAATCTAAAAAAAAAAATCCAGAAATCACAATATATGATTTTTTAACTATTTATACAACTATTTATACATATTTAACACTGTATATATTTAGAGATTTATATATATATATATATATATATATATATATATATATATATATATATATATATATATATATATATATATATATATATATATATATATATTTATTTATATATATTAAATAGTATATAAATAATACTATAACACTGGTGCATGCAATGTGAAATGTCTGATCACCAGGTCATACATATTGTAAAATGCAACTGAAACTTGTTCTTATGCCAAAGTCATGTGCAAAATAGTTTAGCATCTCAAACCCAGTTTGCAATCTGAAACTGATAACAGCCTCGATGCTCGACAGGGAACAAGGGTGTTTTGACACTAGCTGCCATTAGGTAATACACACTGCTGTGCTAATAGTGTCTCTTGAATTGAAGACGATGAGGTCATAAAGTTACTTGCCAGGAGTTTCAGTGATAAAACAGGCCTTATCGCCATTATAATGTGGCTCTAATGTGCGTTTTCACAGTGTGTGTGTGTGTGTGCTGAAAGATCACATCTGAGCAAGTGTAGCGTCACGTCCAATAGATCTCGTCAATGAGTGACAGTAAAGAAGTGCTTTGATTCCATACTTTATTCTGTAAAGATACGACAGATGGTGCGAATGGATTGAGGAGGAATAAAGGCATAAAAAGGGAGCGCGGAAAGACGTGTCTAAATACTCCCCATTGGGCTAGGAACATTCCTGCAGGATTGAAACGTGGGAACGGGTTGAAAGGCGCACCCCTGCATGAGCGTGACCGTGTGTATGTTTATACTGATGATCTGTGCAGGAATTCATTCGGCTCCACGCATAGTTCAGCCCACTTTACATTCCCGTCATCGTTCAAAGCGTGCGGACAGGGGAGGAGGAGTGACGAAGGCTCATCCTCGTCGACTGTTGGGAGAATGAAACACGGCCGATGTCTGTGGTCAAAGCCTCGCTCTCTCACGCAGGATAATTTACAACCCGGACCTCGTTCATGAGAAAGAGGCTGTTCTGTTTTAGAAAACCCCTATCAATCTCTCACACAGCTCAAAGTCCTTTGAATGGCTACGAGACAATCTAGCCTCTCGGGGGAATTTCTTTATGTTAGTGTGGCCAAAATGTGTAACGATGTCAGACTGATAAAATCAACACAGGAAGAGATTGAGATACACTGAAAGCAGACAAGATGAGGTAATGCTTGTCTGAAAGGTAAGGCATTGCTGCATGAATCAGAATCAGGACGCGCAAAAACCAAACGGAGGTGCACCTAACCCTTTCATCCACATGCTTTTGGATCTTTACTCCATTTTCTCTCTTTCACTCTCTGTGGGTCCAGCCACCTCTCATCCCTAATCAGGCAATCTCTCCCTCTCCCACGATGATAAGAGATCCACTGTTCTTCAGAGAAAACAGGCCATTTCCCTCCCTCTCTCTCTCCAGCGGTGTGTAGTGTAACTCTCCTGAGATCCAGGAACACAACAGTCAACACCCTACAGTCATTACTCTTCATTTTCTGTGTGTGTGAGAGAGAGTTTGAGTGTGTGAGAGAGTTTGAGTGTGTGTGTGTGTGTGTGTGTGTGTGTGTGTGTGTGTGGACATGTTTTTCTACACCGGTGGGGACTTAAACCTGAATGCACACAGACTCATGGGGACTCGTGTCACCGTGGGGACCTAAATTGAGGTCCCCATGGGTACAAAAGCTTATAAATCATACAGAATTAGTTTTTTTGAAAATGTAAAAATGCAGAATGTCTCCTGTGATGGGTAGGTTTAGGGATAGGGGCAGTGTAAGGGGATAGAATATACAGTTTGTACAGTATAAAAACCATTACGTCTATATGGAGAGTCCTCACAAAGATAGTGCACCAGACTGTGTGTGTGTGTGTGTGTGTGTGTGTGTGTGTGTGTGTGTGTGTGTGTGTGTGTGTGTGTGTGTGTGTGTGTGTGTGTGTGTGTGTGTCAGATACCAAAGATGAGTAGCTTTAAACTCCACAGACACTGCACTGTACAGACACAAACTCATGCTGGGATAAACAAATGAGTGTGTAAAACACACACACACACAAAGCCACCAGCATTTAAAATCTGCTCACAATGACCTAAATATTTGGAGATGCATAAGAGTCACATAATTTTGCAGTACAATATAGCATCAAGACTTTTTTTTCTAAAGGCCGGGACACACTAAGCTGATGGTTGGACGTCGGTAGGCTTAGTTTTTTGGCTCTAGTGGGACGCTGTCTGTTTCTTTTGGGCAGATTCAGCATGTTGAATCGGCATCGGTGAGAGAGAGGACTCTGATTGGCTGTTCAACTTAGCAAATGAGTCAGTGCACGAGAATAAATGCGAAAGCGATGAAAGCGAGCAAAGAAGTCAAGACGGTACTGACAGAAGGGTGTTATAATTTACATCATCTTACCTGAGCATTCAAATGCACAAATGTTTTCATAATAACATGATCTGACTGGATCAGCGTGATTGATATTTAAAATGCTAAGCAAGCACTGCTTTGTTTATGGTTTGTATATCTGCAGTCCTAGTTTTGGTTTCCCTTTTTGAATGACGAAAATAGACTATTGATTCCTGCTGTGCTGATATAGACAGATATTTACTTCCACACAGGTGCAGAACGCACAAGCTATAGTTGACAGTCGCCTTTAGTCCTTTTGCTGTGATCAAGCGCAGCTTTTTGGCCGAGACGCAGGCGACAACACAGTCAGCTGCTCATGTACTTGTCATTGATTTTGTAAAAACAAATATTGTACAAAACATCTGTCCAATAATGCTCTTATAACAGGTGGGTGAATGTGTACAGACTGTGGGAACAGTTGGTTCCATGTAAACAATGCTTTACAGATAATCACCTTCCTGGTATCCTCATGTGGATAATCGAAAGCAAAAGTAACTAACCAAATGCAGAACTTGAATTTCAGGCAATCAAATTGTGTGGAAATCTGCAGGCATTCCCTGTGGGTCTTCTTATAGATGATCTGTGACACAGTCTGCACTCTGCACGCAATCTACTTTTGCAACTCTCTGCCCTTTTACCAAATCTGATTTTGTAATGGATAAAGGCATGCGATGAAAACTAACTAAATGGCATTCTGGGATTGACTCCATGCTGAACTCAATTAAGATTAAAACAATGACTCTACAGTTGTTGGACTCCGGCTGTGGGGAGTCACAATAGCACTGGCACATGTGAACGCACACTCACGACTTCCTCTCAAGAAATTCCAGTCTGTAACAGAGGCAAGAAAACCAGGCCCTTGGTGCTTTTGGCACAAGCGTCAGTATTAACCCCAAGCCTGGCACTCCTGTATTTTGGAGACAATCTGCAGCTTTGTCTGAGCCACAACCAGAGTTCTGACAGAAGGAGGGCAGCTCTGCACTGCAGAAACGCCTCGCTCATGAGCAGTCATTTATAAGGGTTGCACGAGGCAAGGCAACGTTCAGTACGCCAACATCACATCTTTGAAGTGGTCCTGGAACCAGCTTTGTTCTTAGCTCAGTATGAGTTATCCTTGTCAAATTTGAGAAATGCTCACCCACAAGCCATAATTCAGTTTATATGGTCACTGTGGGCAGAAATGCTTTGAATATAAGGTACTTATAAACAGGTAAATCTCTCCACCATGGGTTACAACACAAGTATGGTTACATGCAGTTATAACTGAACTACAGCAGGTTTTGCATAGTTGAGCTACAGTTATCTGAGTATACATGAGCCAAAGTGTAATTGAAGATTTGAAGGATTAAACACACCAAGCGCACAACGTCATCATATTATCATATTACGACAATCATATTATCTATGTCCATGAGTCTGACTTTGAACTGTTATGATTTCAGTCAGACTAAAGACTAAAGTGTTTGCATGACATGTTATATAGAGGAAATATTTATTTTCCTTATTTTTGCATTCATATTAGTAAGATTGACAGTAAAGTACTAACAGTAAGGTCAGTAAGATTCTTTTTTTATTTATTAATACTTTTATTCTTCAAAGTAGTATTGAATTGATCGAAAATGACAGTAAAGACAATTATAATGTTACAAAATGCATCTATTTCAAATAAATGCTGTTGTTTTTAACTTTCTAATCATCAAAGACATTAAGCAACTGTTGTCAGCATTGATAGTAAGGAGAAATGTTATCAAAATCAGCATATTAGAATGACTACTGAAGGATCATGTGACACTGAATACTGGAGTAATGATGCTGAAAATTCAGCTTTGCATCACAGGAATAAATTACATTTTTGTTAAGATTTTTGTTTAAATCATAATAGTATTTTAATATTACTGTCATTCTTATCAAATGCAGTCTTGGTGTGCATAAGATGATAGATGGTAGTGTATATATTAAGTCATACATGAAATAATATAAGGCGTAAAACAAATGTAATACTGAAAAATTCTGAAAGAAAAAAAAAATAATAATAATAATAATAATAATTATATACATACATACATACATACATACATACATACATATATATATATATATATATATATATATATATATACAGATAGACATTTATCATATTTGTAATATAGCCAGTGGAAAAGTTGGCAAAAGAAAAAAATCCTTCAACACTGAACCTTAACACGGTCGTCATCCGTTCTTTGGATGCAAGCCCAAACACTAAATCAGAGGGATAATGATACAGGACGGACTAATCAAGAGATCATTAGAAATTCTTACCACGATTTAACCGATTAGAGAGCAGTAACCCAATAAAACATCACTGATACAGCTATAATACCATAAAATACCACTATAAAGTGGTCAAAAAATGGAAGGTATTGCAGACCGAAGATGGAGTAAATGCAGGAATGTGTGTAGGCTACTTAAACGAGTGTAGGCATATGCGTGTGGGCGTGTGCAGACTACACAGAGCGGAAAAAGTGCGGCCCTCAAGCTCTGACCACATCAGGGCTCTCAAAGGAGGCAAGTGAGAGCTTTCTGAGAAAGAAATATTCAGAACACAAGCCTTTAAAGAAGCTCAAAATCATCTCACTATTTTGAAACTAAACCCTGGACACTTGTAGGGTACAGTACGCACCACAAACCATACGGCAAAAAAATGCCTTTCAGTGGTTCAGGGTTTTTCCTGGGTCAAAAATGGTCTGCGGACGAACACAAACACACACACAGTACAAAGTTCCCCATGTGAACTGTGAGAACAGTACTGTCACAATAAATGCCAAAGAAACAGTTTGCTATATTCACTTTTGCTATTTAACAAATAAATAATCACTGTCAGGACAGAGCATAAAACAAAGTGCCTATAACCATATTTTTATATTAACAAATATGTACATTTAAATGTAAAAGGACACTAACACTAGGGGTGTGACGGTTAGTATATAACCCTGAGACCGACGGTTATAGTTGAACACCGTCATTAGAACTCTATAACCACCAAAACCGTGTTATTAAAATATTTTTTACAAACATTTTTTATCATAGAGAATGTTTAAATACTAATTAAAAACAATTGTTAACAGTCTGTGTTTTTAATGGTCTACGTCGTTTCCAACTGTATTGATTCTTTGCCAAGTACCCCCTGACCGACCGCCAATCATTTGAGATGGAAATAAAAGCTATGATATAGTGATGTGCCATCATTATGAGATTTATTAAACAAATGAAAAACATTTGCAATAAAAAACAGTAGCAATGAACATTTGCAATCGGGAGACATGGTTTTTACCACTTAATGAAGTTTTGTTTTGTAAATCGTCAGACATGATTTTTACCACTTCATTAAGTTTTGCTTTGTAGAAAGCCTTTCTTTAAAGCGAATTTCGTTTTGTACAAATTGTATCTTAATTTTAATAAATGTTTCATCAACCAATTGCATGTATTTAATTAATAAAAAGCAAATATAGGAGACAATATAATAACCGTGACATCGAGGCTCCGATGCGCCGCGTTCACTTGCATTGCATTGTTAAGTTGAACTAGAGCGCATCTCATCGTAAATGAATGAAACTCAGCGTAGGCCTAGGCCTCATACATTAGCATTAAATATCTTTGCTGCATCCTTTCTAGAACAGACAAGGGCTTTCTTGCGGCTCGCATCAGCAGAGCATTGCATCGTCCATAGACCGCAAAACAATCAGCGGATGGCCGGCGGGTGCGGCTTTGAAATCTGGTCAAAAAACGTTGGTGCGGATGATGAGTTTTGTGATGCGGTTGCGGATGAACTAATACCCCATCCGTGTATCTCTATTGATAACAACATTGAACACTAAACAAATATTAATTTTATTCAAACTAAGTTGTCCTATAACAGACGAACGTCGCAACCCCCCCCGACGACGGTTATGTTACGAACCGTCACATTTGACTCACGTCATAACCGTCATCACCAATTCTGAAACCGGCACACCCCTAACAAACACATTACATTGAAAAAGTGGCAGGTCTCTTATTTTTGCATTTACACACCAGGACTTAATGCACAGATCATTTGACATACAGTATCAGATTGTTTTGTTCCATCAATTGCTATGGCTATCACTGTCAGATTCAACTGCGCATTTAAATACAGTTGTCAATCCAGAAACTTTGCCATGTGTAGTTTGCACCATGAAACAAACACATTTAATTGGCCATTGTATTCACACACTCAACAGATATGTCTGTGATTGGCTACAAAGCTCAACGCTGCAAAAACACATCGTAAATAGAAACCTTTCACTGAACGCTTATACAAACACTCACAGGAGCGTTTTTAAGAAGCCGGCTATCAGCAGGTACCAGTTCTCCAGAACGGCAAATATCGTCACATTATTATTAATATCTAATAAATGTTTGGTGGGAAAACTAAGGATTAATTTTGCCGGCCGACAAAATATTTTCAATGCAGGAAAACCCCTGGGCCCGTATTCATAAAGATTCTAAGAATCCTCTCAGAAAACTCTTAATTTAGCTTAAAAACTTTTACGTAGGAGTCTTAGCTTAAGAGCAATTCGGGACCGATCTGAGAGCAACTCTGAGTAAGGAAAAGACAAAAACTTTTATCTTAGTAAGGAGGCGGGGTTGACCCCGTTGCTATGTATGACACTATCTTTTGACGACTGTGATTGGTTGGTTGTCCAAGAAGGAAAAAAAGAGTGATTTTAAGTACAGGGTCTATTCTAAGCCTTCACTTTGAAATGACATGCGTAATTTTTCCTATTTGACCGTTCACACACACATTATATATGTGTATATAAATCCTTTTTTTATTTATTTACCATGCTGTTAATTTCCTATAAGGTATTTGATTGGCTTAGAATGATAAAAATTGTTCCACTCTTTCCAATTACACTGATTACTGGCATGTCTATTTAAGTGGTGGTTTGAATGTTGGTTTTAATGTATCAAACATGGAATTTTCCCAGTTGCCAAATATTGTAATGTAGTGATTACTTTCATTTCTGGCGCTATGGCATTTCTGCGCTGTGTCGGAGATGTTAGCGTGTCTCTAATAAGATCAGTCACAAACATGATCCCTGCACGATCTAATATATAGCTTCTTATTAACTCACTGTCATCCATTGTCTGCAACACATTTCTTCTCCTTCTTCGTCTTTCTGTCATTTTCTCCTCTGCTAAAGAAACTCTTAAGCCTCTTAAAAGTCCTCATCCGTGCTCCTAACAATTTTGAACTTAAGACCTCTTTTAAGGGTTAAGATGCTTTCTGAATTACTTTTTTCTTTACTAGGATTTTTTCTTCAATTTTAAGAGTAAACGCCCACATTTCTAAGAATTTTCTTAGAATTTTGTCACTAGGAGCTACTCTTTGCATTAAGATTCTTTATGAATATGGGCCCTGTGGTTTCAAGTGGCATTTACAAATAAATTTGGTGTAGAATCAATTTTCACTCAGAAATTGCTAGTAAAGATCACAAATAATTCCATAATAACTGGCAAGCAAAGTTATAGCATTTTCTTGTAAAATGTACTCAAACAATCCTCGAAAAATGACATGTTCTACTAAATTCTTAAAGTGGACCAAATTCTTGGCATATATGAGTGAGTCAGAGGACATGGGAGCAAATGCGTTTCCTCTGATGAGCGCTTAGGCAACATGAGGTATTTTAACGCACTGTGTGTGTTTGATGTGACCCATCTCCTCAAAGTGGGGGTGATTCATGGGCCTGTCATCTCCCTGCACTCATTTCCTGTCTGAGTTACCCTCCTCTCCAACAGTGCAACATAAAGAACCAGCGTGACGCACGACACTACCACACTTCCCTCAATAAGAGACAGATGGAGGAAGATGCAGCAAAACTACCCACTTCATTAAGTCTATCAAGTCCATATCACAGTTCACTTGTAGGTGACGTAACTAGAGTACAGAAAGTGTATCTGGTTTAAGACTAGAAACTGCCATTAGCATTGGAACGGTACCGGAGACATTCGAGACAGTCGGCTTCCATTCATCAACACTTCCTCCCGCGTATCCGCTGACATGCTCTCGAGGATCACTCCGACAGTTTCCTCTCCATGTCTCTCTTCCTCCCCGTCTCTCCAGAGAAAGCAGAATAAATTGCTCGGCCAGATCAATAGGAAATTCCTTAAGAACAGAAAGTTGTGAACAAGGAGATCTCCTGGGACAATGAATGGCCTACTTATACAGCTGTGTGGGTCTGAAACATCTGGTGTCATTAATTTAATGGAGATCCTCTATAAAACAAAGCCTTTTCCCTTTTGAGACACTTTTTGGTAAAGTCAATTTCCCTCTCATATCTTCCAAGTACTCCCACATCAACTAATGTTCCAGGCTAGATGTTTAAGAAATCAGAAGACATTTAAAAGCTTTTCTTTAATGGTTACAGCACATTAAAATGATTTATGTTATTGCAGGGGTTCTCTGTGACTGTGCGCAGATAATATATGATTTTTTCTAGCTCAAGTAGTAAAGCTTTTTCTTTTCTACTGTATTTGGAAATGCACCGATATTGAAATTATGGCTGATAACTGATAAGACAACAATTATTTTCATGATGTAGATCTATGCTACTTTGTTTGAAAATAAAATTAAAATGCTAAACTTTCACAGGAATAAATTACATTTTTAAATATTTTCAAATAGAAAACAGTTGAAAATGTAATAATATTTTATTATTTTAATGCATTAGTTTTAATGCATTTTTGATTAAATAAATGCAGCCTTGGTGAGCATAAGAGACTTATTCCAACCCCAAACTTTTGAATAGTAGTGTACATTTATAATATAGGTCATCATATTGATTATCAGCCACAGTTTTTCTATCAGTACATCCCTAATTGTTATAAAGATAGTATAGCAATGGAAAATATCATGCTTTTAATGCAAAGGCCCAAAATTCCTACAATGTGTATACATCTCAATATTTAAACTTTATCCTAAATTTCACATATGCATGACAGTTTTAGGTTTAAAATATCTGTTATTCTGTTATGCATGCGAGTGAGAAGCCATAGCAAAGACAAGTTTTGTTCTGCGCTCAAACTCCCTCTCTCGTCAATCAGGTCTCTCTGGTTCTGGAGCTGAGCAGGTGGAGAGTCAGGAGTGAAACAGGTGTAAAACAGCATGGAAGCCTGCTGACTTCGGCTGACACTTTGTGGAAGTCATTCTTTCCATTGACATGTTCTCAAGAAAAGACAATAAGTCATGACACCAAGTTGACAAAACCACTTGTTGCCTTTCGGTTGAGTAGCTGTGCAATCATACAAATAAAACCTATTCTTCCCTGCACCATATCACATTACAATGCTGTCAGTTTTCATGTTCAATACGTAAGCAAAACAAGCAGAAAGACCAGTTTTCTCCTAACGATGCAAATAGCTCTCTAGTTAATGTGCGATTACTAATGCAATATTTAACAACCTTGCATTCTATTACAGTAAATAAAGTAACTCTATTAACTGTTACTTGGCAAATTGGACTGGTCAAATAAGGATACAATCAGACCTAATGGCTACATTAAGCATTTTCTGAGTGTCATGATTGTACCTTTTTCTGTCATTTCCTATATCTCTAAGAGAAACCGTTGGGGTGAGTCTGCAGTGGCAAAAAGTCCGATTCGACATCTGTGTTTATCCTCCAGCAAAAAACCAAACATGCTATATTTACTCTGGCCAAACAGGCAGAAGGAGAGAGCAGAGAGCAGAGTGAATGAGCGAGAGAGAGAGAGAGAGAGAGAGAGAGAGAGAGAGAGAGAGAGAGAGAGAGAGAGAGAGAGAGAGAGAGAGAGAGAGAGAGAGAGAGAGAGAGAGAGAGAGAATAAGAAACTTCAGCAGCTTTAGGGATATTTCTGGCCTAGTTAATGGACGTCATAAAAGCAGGTAGTGATGTCACGCTAATAACCTACCTGAGAATATAACCCAGAGAGAATACTAAAGTCTGTGATGGCATTAATATGCAGTCATTACGTTGTCATTTAGTCTGTATAACTACACTGTTGTCCATTAAGGTGTATACTAATGTGATCACTTTGATGATAAAGATATTTTAAACTTACTCGAGTCCTTAAAGGATGAGTAATTAATGACAGAATTTTCATTTTTGGGTGAACTGAACTATCCCTTTAAGGCCTAAGGATACTTCAATTTTTAAGCGTGAAGGCGCAGTCACTGCAGAAATATGCATTATTTTAATTCAGCCAAGAGGTCACACTGTGATGTATCAATATTCTACTGGTCACACGTCTTCATGCAATACAAATTGTTTCACAGTAGAAAATGAAACCAAAGAGAAGAAACAACAACAAAATACTGGATACTGCAACAACAACAGACGCACAGATTGACAAGCGCTTGTGTGAGGGGGTTATAAGATATCCGCAACTTTAGTTTAAAAGAATACAGTTATTTTTTTCTGTCATAACTTCTGGAGAAAAATATCACAGAAATTTTCTAGAGCGCATGTATCAACCGCTTACGTTCACGCATGCTTTCAAATGGAGTATACTTTAAAAAGGCTACGTGTTCGAATGTGCGCATACGCTAGCGTACGGGTAAAAAACTAAACAAAATAGGCTATACTTTGGGCTTTAGAGCTTAAAAAGACATGTTTCTTAGCCCATGGGTTGTTCATTTTTCTCTCCACCTGATAACAATGACACACAAATGTAAGAGAAAACAAATAGACCAATCAGCCATGTTTGCAGAAGACAATGCCGGCACCACCTTAAAAAAACCTACAAGAACTTAAATGACAATATGCAAATCCTTCAGACAATCCAGGCCTATACTCTCAGCTGGGTTTGTCTATTCAAAACCATTGACATTTCAATAACCAGCAGACTGAAAAAGTCAGTGTATGCAAGTTTAAGAAACTTTACTGGTTAGTTGATGGAAAAAGAACTTATGAATTCCCAAGAACTCCAGCTATTCCTCCACACACAGATATATTGCTACTTTACAGGGCAAGTTACTGAAAACTGGAGTTTAGCCTAACACCTGGATGCATTTATTTAAGATTTACAACGGCATTCAACTCCTCACAAAAATACATTTTGTCTTAAGTTATTACCTGAAAGAAGAATCTGCTCCAAGCTTGAGTCTATTTTTGTGTGAACGGCAGCAGTGACTGATGTCCACGTTTGTCCATAAAGAAGCCCCTCACTGTTCTTTGCTTCACATACCATGAGAACTGAATTTGGCCAATATGACTGTTATCAGATACATTCATGTGATTGAATTAGCCTCAAAGAGGAAGGACTAAAATAAAACCTCAAAATTCCAGGCACGACAGTCTGGTTCTCTAATTTCATACGGTTTAATGTGGTGGTATGGCGTGTGCACTGGTGAAGCCATCTGACTTCCCCTGAAACATATGCTGATTTTTAGTTATACTGCTACACATCTGTGCATGACCTGCAGTGGAGTCAATAATATTCATAAAGCACTTAAACAAAGGGATAGTTCAACCAAAAATTTTAATTCTGCCCTGAACATATTAAGACAAATTTGTATGACTTACTTAATCCTTACTTAAAGCGGAATGCACATAGCCAGATCTTGAGACTGACAGCAGAAGGTCTGGACTCCAACACAGCTTTCATTGGCCAAGGAAGGACCAAGCAAGAAGGACTTCAGACCGAAAGCAACCAATCACAGCATCATGTTTAGGGGCGGGAAAATGTAAAGACGATGTCCCCATAAAAAAGCCAAACGGCGTGCACTTAACTTAGGAACGTTGTACAAGTTTACTGCTGCAATGGTGATGTGAACTTCACATTCTTTTAAAAATCTATTGTTTAGTTCATCCAGATAAGCGCTCATTGTCACACTGCAGGGCTCCAGACTGCGACCATTTTTCCTGCCGGTGCGACCAAATATTTATTTAGGTTGCGCTCGCGTGCCCACAATGTTGCCGAGCAGCGAATGCAAACAAAATGAAAGCGGAACGACAATGCGCTACTCATTTATGCTTCACGGACCGTTTATTAGTTCGGACCAATAACAGCGCAGCGCCCCGAACTTGCCAGTTGCGGGCCGATCTCGATCACGCGACACTGTTACTAGGAGATCCAGTGAAGAAATCCATTGAATTCGCCTCAGAATTAATAACATCATCGCTGCGAGATCCAGTGAGAAACATTCCGATTCGGCGCAGAGTTCTCTGTTATGAACCATAGATATCAGATCAAACAGCGCTGACGTGGAAACTAGAGATGCACCGATTGATCGGCTGGTGACTGAAATTGGCCGATTTTCACGTGATCGGCCATGATCGGCGACCGGCCGGTTGGTCTGACATATGCCGATTTTATGCCGGTCAAATGCACCCGGGCGCCGCATGATTAACATTGCGCAATATCAGCATCACACGTGCAAACGGAACGCAATAGGAAACCTTGTGAATTACGGCCGTTTCACACCGCAAGTTTTCGGGTTTCGCCGCTGAGTCTATTTTTGCTGCTGCTCACGCTCAATTAAAGTGAAAGCACACTTTTGATGGACAAAATAAGTATTATTTCACACAAAAAGTGCCCAAAATGCACAGAATTTGCATGTCTAGTGTGTTTTAACAAGAACTGGAATAGGCTATGTCAGAAAAGGTGTTTTATAAAAATGGTGTTTTATAAAAAAAAAATTAAAAAGTGAGTAAACTAGTCTAGAATATACAGTATAAGCTTTCTTTTAGTTTAATTTTAATTAACTTTTAATTTCCCACACCAGGAGTCATTTATATAGTTCCATTTTATAGCAATTATCTGTTAATAAAAATAAAATAAATATTTGTGTGTGCTGTAAAGTGGTTAGAAAAAATTAAATTGTAATCGGTTAAAATCGGTATCGGCAGGTCAAACTCAATGAAAAATCGGAATCGGCCAAGAAAATTGTAATCGGTGCATCTCTAGTGGAAACCAGGAGAAACACTTATAGATAGGGCTGGATGATTAATCGAAAAGTAATCGAAACCGAAATTCAGAGCCTATAACCGACATAATTTTACCAAGTCGGTTATTTCGGTTTTTTAATCCTATTAATATTTCCGCCCACTGTGTGTTAATGTACTTTCCCCTTAAAACATATTACCGCGTGTGTAGTCACGTGACTCCGCCCCGTCCCTTAGCTCTGAACGCGCGTCTATTTCGCTTCAAACTCGCTTTGGACGCGCGAATGGATTCAAAATGTTTAAGCGTAGAACTAGACGCGAATTTGAATGTGTGTGTGTGTGTGTGTGTGTGTGTGTCAGAGAGAGAGAGAGAGGCACGGACGCGATCTAACAGTGGAAACATAAAAACATCATTCGTCATTATAACATCAACGTCAATTTGTTCATACAGGACATCATTAAAACTGCAAAGTGTTTAGCCTACTTATATTTGTGTAAAACATAGTGCTTTTGTCAAACTGTAAACTCTTGTCAAACTGTAACATACAACTGTCACCCAATCAAAATCACACACACACACTGTGTACATTTTTTTTATAAAAATATAAAATGATCTCATCTTTTGGACATTCATCATATTGCATTGGTTTTCATTTCTTGTCCTAAAACAGAGCACTAATCTTTTTATTTTTAAGTAACACATTCTACATTGATTAAAAAATAAAATCAAATGTGTTTTTAATTATAGTATTATTTTATACAGAAATAAATTATTTATAATTCAGATGAGAAGTTAAAGTTAATTTAAATTTTAAGGAAACAAATATATTGATCTGAAATATAGCTAATTAATTTTAAATTCATTCAGGTTACCAAACATATCTCAAGGTCTTTTGAATAAAGGGTGGCAGTCTTTCATTATCAACTGTTGTTGTGGATTATATACTGGAGAAGTATTTGTTCTCCATTTGAGTGAGATGTTTTTATGTGGCTAATTGAGCAAAGTGCTTCCATATATTTTATTACTAGTAGTATTAGTTCAAGAATAAAATAAAGATATCGGATTGATATCGGTATCGGCAAATAGCCAAAGCTGAGGTATCGGTATCGTATCGGAAGTGAAAAGTGTTATCGGGACATCCCTAAATCTTTCATTAGAAAAAATAACCGTGAACGTATTTACAGTATAAGCCTTGCCAGTGACATAGGAATTTTTTTTTTTTTTAAATAATCATTCAATAATCGTAATCGAGGTAACTTGTTTGATTAATTGCGATTATGATTTTAGCCAAAATCGTCCAGCCCTACTTATAGAAGGCTTTCAGTCCACAAATCAGCAACGTTCACCATGGATTTAGGCTAATGTAGGTAATGTAATAACTCTGACTATAACTATGGTATTGTGACAGAAATAGTCTAACACTTACAGTACAAGTAGCCTACTACACATATTTTTCCAGCACTTCAAAACTATAATATCATATATAAATGTTATTTTTAATGTGATGACCAACACATTTTTTGTTCATCCTTCAAAGATTGTCCTAAAACTAAAAATTTTAAGATGTAGGAAAACATAGGAAAATAAAAAAATAAAAATACCATTATTAACAGTAGGATGCTTATTGGCTATTTTCACTCCCTAATATACATTTTTTCACTCGTTTTGCTTTTTAATTAATATTAAGACATTATGAATGATAATAATTAAAGTTAATTTCATCTACACCCTAAATTTCATCTACACCCTAATTTATTGTCAGCCCCAGTGCTACCAGATGTTTTCTGTAGAACTCAGTGGCTCCGGTGCTGCTGCCGTCAAATGTTAGTCTGGAGCCCTGTGAACTTAAAATAAAACTGCACACTGTAGTATCTGTACATTAAGTCTATTTATTATTAAAGCATTTGTCAGTATTACAGTTATTTTGGGGGAAATTTGAATAATTGCATTGCAAGCTGATTTAAGGTGTGCCCCTAAAATTTTCAGTCAGGGGCTACAGCGCTCCTAGTAAAAAAAGTTAGTCTGGAGCCCTGCACAGGCTTTCTTTTTTCCATAAGGGGGTTTGGCATCATGACGGCTTTGTATCCAAGTGGACTGCTAAAGAACGTGACACATACATTTTCTGGAAATCCAGGAGATTTCAACCAATCAGATGACGACTTCGAAACTCCCAATGTTTTTCCATTTCGTGTGCCATATGCATCGGACGTTCAGCCAACGGCCTGTGGGAATTTGCATACAATTTACCCTATAAAGCAGGGATAGGCAACGTCGGTTCTGGAGTGCCGCTGTCCTAAAGAGTTTAGCACCAACCCTGATAATAAAAAAACCTCACCTGTAGCCTGTCACCTGTGCCTTAGTAATCCTGAAGACATTGATTAGCTTGTTCAGGTGTGTTTGATTAAGGTTGGAGCTAAACTCTGCAGGATAGCGGCACTCCAGGACCAACTTTGCCCATCCCTGCTATAAAGCCTACTTGTTTCATATTTGAAACATTCATTTCTAAGGTTTCTAAATTATCAAAACTTTGCAGAAAATCTCATTGTACTCAATCCACTACAACCTTTTGCCCTCTTATTGATAGTTCATAATTTTTTTGCAAGTAAAAGGCCTTTTAGTATAGTTTTAAAAATGCCCACCTTCAGGTCGTGGTGCACGTGTCTTTTTGCTGTGAAATCGTTACTGATTTTTATAAAGTAAACGTAATAATAACTTTTATACTAATTATTTTATACTTTAACTACATCAAACAAATCATGTTAAAATATGCCATGCCCTCCACAATCAACACAACAGATAAGCTTTGATCATAAACCTAAATATTTAAATATTATGTACTAAGACATATTGTTTGAGGATATTGAGTGATATTCTTATACAGTTATAAAAATCTCATTGGTTTACATTACAAGCTATAAAAATTTCATCTAGCCTACTTTTTTGCCATATCAATAACAACGGTTACTGCACCAAATTGCATATTTTGATGTTTTTCCTCAGAGTGTGAGCTCCATATTCTCGCTCTATCATACTATATGAACCATAAAAAACATGATGTATCAAATATGATACAAAACATAAATCACATGCGCTTTTTTGTTAGATTTTGTCAACAGTTTCCAAAACATATATGGTGAAAGTGACTGAAGCTGTTACTCTACAACTTGTGTATTCCACAAAAGTCAGTCAGTCAGTCAATCATACAGGCTTGTAACAAGAATTAGTGAGTAAATAATGATAGAAAATCAATTCTAGCTGAACTATTCCTATAATCCAATAGTGACACATAAACCACCTGTTGTTATTAGGATTATGAAAATACATTTCAAATGGTTTTCTGCCATAATCAAATTACATCTACCCAAATAATACCCAAATCTATTACAAGTGCTAAATACCAAACTTAAAACTCACACCAAACCGCTTTTTTATTCACTAACAAACTGCAAAGCAACATTCGTACACTGAGATGTACTGGCCTTTTCAGTTGGGTTCTTCAAGCATGTGCTGAAACTTTACCAGTAAGCAACAATCTGCCCTCACCAACAACCAACATTCATTTTAAGAAGCTTCAAGACACATTAACTTTCTTTAAGAACAAGGGCACCATTGTGTGAAAAGTGTAGTCTTACTATTGTTGAATGGCCTTAGTCCAGGTGAGTGAAAACTACATAGTGCTGACGCATGCGCGCTGACTGATCAGGAAGGACTAAAGCGTTTATATTCGCTAACGTTTTTTCACTTAATGAAAATACAGTACAGTGATCCCAAATCCTGCATAATGACCAGTGCTTGCTTCATAAAAACCACCACTGCCCACTATATGCTCGTGTACACAATAAAGAAACATGACAAAATCTGAAAGCTGTCCAACGGCTCCCGAGTTTTACTCGCCACTTCGCATTGTTGATTTAAACCTGATCGTTAAAACTAATTATCCCCGGTAAACGTCTCTTACCTTATCCGACCCGGGAACGCGTGAGGGGAAAACTTCCCTAAATTTCCCTAAGGATACATGTGTAGTCCGTAAAACGTTTCAGAAATCCTGTGGATATTGTCGCTCCAGCGCCGTTCGCCAACGAGGAATTCTTCTTGGCTCCCACATTCGTTATTCCTCTTCCTCCCAGCCAACCGAAACCACGACGCCCGGCTGCTACTCGCGCACACACATATGACACTGCGCATGCGCGGGGCTGCATTCACAAGTGTCTGTCTGTAGTAACATAATGAAAGAGAGCGAATTCCGCAATGTAACGTGAACAGCGGTCTGTAATATAGCATATAGTTTAATTCACAACAGTACAAACAATAAACACAACATGAATGCACTGTCTAAATACAAATAAAATAACTAAAAACATATCACATTAACCACGACACATTCATTCTGGCTTTCTTATTTATATTTATTTATTTGTTATTAAATCAAATAAAACAAGGACTGTCTGGAAATGAGTGAAATTGGGGTTTAAGCTTAAATATATTATTTCCCTTTAAAAAAAAAAAATCAATAATGTAGGCTACATTTTCCTTTCCATTTCCATATCATGCTCATTAGCCTATCTGTCACATGGTTAACATGTTTAGAAGGCACTTGCATTAAAACAGTTAATACTACAGCACAAAGTGACTGAATGGGGAAACCAACATATAAAGGCAACGTAATTTGGATGTGTAAATGACACTTTGATTGTGTTGTACTATAGCCTACAGCGGCACAATGATGATGAATGACTGCATCCTGACGTCAGACTGCACTGCAGTGTCATATCTTTTCGGGTTTTTCGAAAGCATTTTTGCAAAACAGATGATACGTGCAACAGAAGCAGATTTTCGGTTGTAAAGACAATCCTTTTTTGGAGGGCTCCATAGTATGACACACATTTAGATACCACGTCTATCTACAGTATACGTTAAACTTAACTGAGGTACATTTTTCGTGTAGTGTATAGCACACCCTTGTGGTCACTCAACACCGTCTTCTGTTAATAATTCCTTCAATATTATAAATGTTCACTCTCTTGCAGAATCTTTTAAAACCAAGATGAAAATGTGTCGAGAAATGTTGCTAAACTACTTGTTATTAAGTGCAGCCAGCTTTATAACCAGCTGTTTTTTTGTGCTATAGGTTCATTTTATGTTTAATATTAGTTAACCATTCTGGTTATGACAACAAAAAGTGCCCTAATGCTTTGAAAAAAGAGACACTGCATTTGTGCAGTCTGACACAAAATAGTGAATGATTGAAAATCATTTCAAATGGAGAGTAGTGTTTAAAAGCCTTAAAATGCACCAAACTGATGTTTAAATTCCCATAAGCAAAAACATTTAAAGCGGCTCAGTGAATTTGCATGTCCATGAAAACACATGTGGAATGCCATCATTCGTCTACATAAAACAGGTTTTAAATGTCTTTAGATTAATTACAAAAATCAAAATATTGTCTTCATGCAGGTTGATGAGGTTGATCATATTCAAATGTAAATAGGAAAATTGCCAATGTATAAATTATAATGGTTGATATCTAGTATATTAAGCTTTTGCTTTATTAAAATCACTGTCTGGCTTCATGCAGGCTATTGAGAATCATGTATAAGTTTTCAATCCTCTGAAACTATGACATTTGTCCTATTCATCTTCTGCCATTAATCCTAACACCTTTTTGCTCTAGTGTAACCTGTTGTAGACCAAAGCGTGACGGGGAGAGGGCAGGTAAGTGATACTTAGCACAGACCTTCTGCACCACATCTTCTGTTCTCTATTCTGACAACGCAACCAACATCAGCTAAGTTAGTATGGCAAACTGAAAGTGTACTAGAGAACAGCAGGACCTTATGGCATGACTACAAGAAGCCAGAAAGAAAATCTGCCATTAATGTGATCCAGAATCTCACCAGGGGGCAGTATGACATAATGGAGCAAAACTGTTCTCTTTCAGTACATGTTGTGCAGGTCATTCAACTGAACTGCATTTCCACCTGAATATATGACAATAAAGATTATTAATTAATTATTAAATTATTATTATTTTATGTTTCCGGCTAATAAACCCCCATTTTCACAGACAAGGCTTAAGCTAGTCCCAGACTAAACTGCATGTCTCAACACCAGTAATGATTTTTCTAAGGCACATTTATAAATAATAATAATAATAATAAAAACCTACTTAAATGCCCTAATTTAACTAAGGCCTAATCCTGGCTTAATCTAAGCCATGTCTGTTATGATTTAATGTTTTATGGGGACTTTCCATAGACATAATGATTTTTATACTGTACAAACTACATATTCTATCGCCCTGCAGCCTGCACTAACCCTACCCTATACCCATCACAGAAAACTTTCTGCATTTTTACATTTTCAAAAAACATCACTTAGTATGATTTATAAGCTGTTTTCCTCATGAAAATGTCCCCACAAGGACAAAAATGTATTGCCATCTTTGTGGGGACATTTTGTCTCACACACACACACTTTTATTATGTAAAAAATATATATTTTATATTAATGTTATAGGCCTATATAATTATAGAATTGACAATTTAATTGCATATTATATTATATTATATTATATTATATTATATTATATCTGGTCCTAATAGGTCACATCCACTTTGCATACACTATAAACTCAATTTCCCAGAATGCCCTACTGTCCTCCACCCCCAGTCCAGCCGGTGTATTTGGATACAAAGTCAGCCTCAGGAGCTGACAGCTCGGTCCATGGAATAGATCGTCTTTCTCACAGATAAAGGAAACGGGGGTAGAAACGATTCGATTGAGATGGACGACAGGACGACTATCTGACCCAGCTGGGAGAAATATTACAAGAGCATCCTTCAGTGGAATTCGATGATGTGTACAACATATGGGAATATTTCAGCATTATGATACGCCCATGCGACGAGCTGTGTGGATGTTGTGATGTACAGTGAACGATCCCAGCAACCATAAACACATCTGAATTCAGAAAACTGGTTGTTGGGCTGGAAGGACGTATGGATAGCCTACTTTCTCACTGATCTCTGGATTACAAGAAATATCGTTGCAGAATATAGAAAGGAACTAGGTGGCTATCATCATCATCATCATCATCATTATTATTATTATTATTATAAAGATGGTGGACGCATTTTGTGCTGGCTTTTATTTGGGCAACATAAACACATTATTGAGAATTTCGTCGCCTAATCGCTACGACCTGGATAAAAGTAACCTTTATGCAAGCCATTCGCATCACTCTCATTCTTCATAGAATGATCTCAATATCGCTATATCATAATAATCCAATATCAAGCCGAAGTTCCGCCTAAGCTTATCATACATTTCTATTTATAGACGCAAATGACTTTTGGATCTTTATGGATCAACTGCTCGATGACAATAAAATGTCTACTGTTAAAATGACAATCATGGAACATGAGGACTTGAAATAAGAACTTGCGCTTCCAGTCGCTTTTTTTATGACTTTAATTAAATTGCAAACAGTAGACGTGTAGTAGCCTAGCTATAGTAGGCTAACGTTTATTGATTAAATATTAATACGCCTTTCCAAATATGCTAAACGCTAAATGGGTAGAAAATATTATGTATGTCGACTAAATCTAATGACAACCACTGCTCTGCCATCTCTCTGTTGTGATTCTCATCTTAAAATGGACGCGCGCTTTCCTTGACGGCAATTTAGAGACTTGAACTGACTAACAGAGTTCGCGATGTACCGGATTTACACAAAACAAGAGAAACGTGAAGTGAATATTACGAATGTGCAAATAATTGTGGATGTTTTGAGATCGCGAGCTGACGCATCCCTATGAGCCTATCAGAGCTGAATGTCTGAAGATGCCTTAAGTTTGCGCATGCATGTGTTTAAGGCTATGAATATTCATTAACGTCCATTGCTAAGAGCAACATCGATGTACATTTACAAATATGAGAGTTTTACATGGATCGGATTTACATAGATTAGGGGTTATGACAACATTCCAGAGATTTAACCCCTAGGTTACTAGATCCTGATATGTGGTGTAGGTCAAATTATCAGAAGACCCATCTAGTTCCTGTTTTATCCTGTATTCGCTAATATTCTTTTAGTTAAGGATTCTGCTGTTACAAGGAGAAATCAAGCAAGGCCTTCAATGATTATTCTAATGGAAAAGCCCAATGCTGCTCAAGCAACCAAAAAGAAAACCTATTCCTATGTCTTGATGGACTGGACATTCTCATCTAATCTCATGGACTTCATGGATCTCATGTTTCTCTAGAAAAAACGTGTATTGTAATGCAAAACTCTTATTCAGAATCCTTGTCTTAGTCATATTAGAGCTGTAAGCATACACTGACTGACTACAATGGCTCTATAAATGTTAACACACACACAAAGTTTGCTGTGGACAATCCAAGCAACCGGTGAGGACAGTGAAGGGGCAGCCCAGCAGAAGCTTTACTCATTGATTTCTTCCCTCATCAACCAGGCCTGCACTCAGTAGATGGGCTCTGCATGGATATTGTGCGCAAGTTGACAGAGGGCCTCCTCCAGCTTTTGAGACCTCATCGCTGACCTGTGCACTCAGTGATGGACCCATATACAAGACTGAGTGGAGTAGGAGCTGGAGGTGGTGGCAGTGCTGCCCCACTACCTTGCACCAACATTGGAGGTTCCTGTGTTCCCCCTGTCCTCCCAGAAAATACAAATTCAACACCCTGCCTGACACACAACAGCAGCAGCAGCCAGAACTCCTCTACTCGTCTTTCCTCTGTGGGATCCCCAGATTCCCATCTTCCCCATCATCATGATGGCATTAACACTTACTGGACTGCTGTCTTTGATTATGAGGCCACAGCGGACGAGGAGCTGACCTTGCGACGCGGTGACCTATTGGAGGTGCTCTCCAAGGACTCCAAAGTGTCTGGAGATGAGGGCTGGTGGACTGGAAAGATCCAAGACAAGGTGGGCATATTCCCTAGTAATTACGTGACCCGACGGGACGCCAGCTATCCAGCATTGCCTCCGGGAGGTCTGGTCGGTGGGGAGTCGCCACTGGATATTGATTTCTCAGAGCTGTGCTTGGAGGAAGTGATCGGCGCCGGCGGATTTGGAAAGGTGTATAGGGGTGTGTGGCAAGATGAGGAAGTGGCTGTTAAAGCGGCTCGTCAGGACCCAGATGAGGACATCAGTGCCACGGCAGAGAACGTGAGGCAGGAGGCCAGACTCTTCTGGATGCTCCGACACCGCAACATCATCGCTCTCCGAGGTGTTTGCCTGCAAGAGCCCAATCTTTGCCTGGTTATGGAATATGCCCGTGGTGGAGCACTTAACCGGGCACTTGCTGGGAAAAAGGTGCCTCCTCGGGTACTGGTGAATTGGGCAGTGCAGATTGCGACTGGAATGGACTACTTGCACAACCAAACTTTTGTGCCAATCATCCATCGAGACCTCAAATCCAGTAACAGTGAGTCACGTTTCTTTATTGTTCACTTAAAATAAATGTGCTAAATTGTACCTTGTCATTGGGTCAGTACTCCGCAAAGGGGACAACTTTGCACCTTATCTACACCTAAAAGGTCCACATTATTACCTTCGTTATGTACCCCTACTATGAACCTTACAAAGGTACAAAGATGTCCCTTTGAGTGACAAGCAGTTGTACCCCTAAAGGTACACAATTTGCAAAAATAAAATTCTGAGTGTGTTCTGATGCACTCAACACCAACAATAAATCTGCAATGGGAATTGTATGAAAATCATAGGTTTGGCACTGGTGGAGTGAACAATAGGAATAGATGTTGTGTGTGGACTTCTTTTTTCCTATAGCTTCTTGTCGTTGCATTGCTTTCTCTTCTTAAGACGAACTGCTCTGCTCTGGAAAATACTGGGCTATTTTTGGTCCTTTGTGCTATTTGCAGCTAAGCGCAGTTGGAGTTGTTGTGGGCAGAAAGAAGAGAGTAGCTGAATGGATGAGTATGGATGCATTTTGGAAAATGAACGCTGCACACTAGATATACTAAGTGTTCGATTTCTGCAGTTTTTGCAGTAGCAGAGCTTGACAGACCCCTAAGAGAAGATTTAGTAAAGTCTGCTAATCCCTGTCAAATCCATGAAAACAGTCATCCCAGTGCTGCTCCCTCTCTCAGCAATGGGATGCTTGTTTACTGTGCCCCTGTAGACACAGGAGGGGTGAAAGCATTAGCTGTCAGAGTTTAGAGTTTCACTGCTTCTCATTATCCAGGGGCTCTGAGCTCAGGTATCCTCTTCAAACTGTAGGCGTACTTGGAGATTGGCACAGCTGCCGTGGCAACAGAGGCGGATTCCAAGCCCTCCAGCCTCTTCCCAGCTCCCCTCAATTGCACCCTAGACATCCCCCTCCCCCCATAGTACAGTCCCCGCTCAACAACACAGTACAGCGGGATTGTGTGTATGGTATAGTGTCCTCTTTAGTGCACCAATAATTGCATTCCTTTGCTAGTGTTGGTGTTGATCCCTGATTTAGTACCCCTCATAACTGGTGTGTAATTCAACTGGCTTTGTAATGCATCATATTAGAACACCGATACGAGGAGTCAGGACAAAAGACAAAGACTTTTACATTTGCATACCAAAAGTACTGTAATAGCTGCCTCTCCCTCATGTTGCCTGGAGGGCTAATTTGAACATACTTGGTTCGCTGGTTGTCAGTACATCTGAATAACTAGGATAATCTGATTACTGTGACCTCCTTTAAACTGATGTCACTCTGTGTTTGTGAGTTGATAGGCTGGAGTCATTGGTCAGTTCATGTCGTTAACTGAGCTCACTCTGGACTTAAGTTACCGTTGTTACAGAATGGCCCACACTCTGGGAAAACAAAAGAGAAATGGGGATCAATTGGATGGGTGACTCAGCTGAGAGTAACGCTAAACCCCCGATCACCTTCCCTTGACACACTCCTCAGGCATGTCTTTCCTGGAACACAGGAATGGCTAATGGCCACTGTCTAGTGCAATCAAATAGTCGTGGCACACATTTTTCCACTCTTAATGAAGCCAATCAATATCCCTACACTCAACTTCAATATTATGTTAAAGGCTGTGGTAGACCGATATATTAGTCAGACATGTTAATAAGATTATATTTGACAATTTTGAGATTATCAGCATCAGCCAGTAGCTGGTCATTCCACAGTGTCACTTTAAAAAGCTGCTAGTTCATGGATTTTATGCATTTGGATTCTCAAATTATAGCAAATCTTATTTGTCATCATTAAAGGTTACTCAGCTGCTGCCTTGGCTTTTGGCTTGCTTAGTTGGGGACATTTAATATTCAAGAATATTATTGATCTGCCTTACTTAAGGTGGACGATGATGCAATTTCCTTCTAGAAACAAACTTTGTTGTATTATTTTCACACTGAAGTTATCACGCTGAAGCTGCTTTGATACAATCTGTATTGTAAAAAGCGCTATATAAATAAAGGTGACTTGACTTTACTTGACTAGTAAACCATGCCTCTTCAATGACAGGACACGTTTACATACTCAACCGTGGACGTAAAAGTGCAGTCCTGTATTTTTATGACCTTAACACATCCCTTAACAACAGTCTTATGTACATATGCACACTTAAAATGTATACAGACTACTAGGTTTGTGGTTGTTTTGGACTTCTGATTATCTGTTTTGAAATATTCACCTCAGTGAGGCTGGGCCCTTTTTCTACTCTGATTACAGTTCAGTTATTGGCCATGTGATGTCTATACCATCTTAGCAGGTGAATTGCTTGTAAAGGTGTAAATGAAGACTTGTCAAATAGTGTTTTACAAGCAGTTGTAGAGAAAATTAATCAGGGAGATGTGTCCGAGAATGACTGAGAACACAGCAACATAGCAACAATGACCCCTTTATAGCACGCCCAAGACAGAGACGGCTCGACAATGACAGGAGTCACTCGCCTGGCTAGAGAAGGGGAGGGTGGATATGAGAAAATGAGCGTCTGGACCATGCACTAGAGTTCATATTGATACAGGGGACAGGGGGAAAGACTAAGGGATGTGTATGAATACATGTGTGGTTATATGTTTGTATGTCCTGGAAAAGCCCCAGGGTCTGAACTCACACAAGGTCAGTGGCAGGTTATAAGCACCGGGGTCAGCGGGGTATGGGGTTGAGCGACTCGTTTGTCACAATTGACAGATGAATGGCTGTAGTTCTAATTTTCCTGTTGCTCAATTTGTAGAGCATTGCACAAGGTCATGGGTTTAATTCCTAGAGAACCCACATAAAAAATATAAAATTTTAAGTCTCTTAAATGTATAGCCTAAATGCACTTGCACATGACATTACATCACAAACTATGTACTTACTGTGTCTACCTGTGACTAAAATGTGTTATATTGGTATTTTAGTTTGTTAAAAGCAGTGTTGGGGAAAGTTACTTTTAAAAGTAATGCATTACAATATTGCGTTATATTAAAAAAAAAAAAAAAAAGTTAAGTTACTTTTTCTCGCCTGTGCTGGGCTTGCTTGCAAAAAAATGTTTTGGCAAATGTAAAGGCCCTTTCTCACCAAAAAATGAAACGAATAATCCTCAGACTGAAGGGAATGCAAATTAACGCCTGTACATTAGAGGGCGCAGCTCAAACAAACCTTTCACTTTTTACTGTTTTTGCTACCTCTCTCACACAGACTCAGTATTCAGAAGTTTAGCTTTTCAGGCTACAAAGCACTTTTACAAAAGAGGCTTGACAGTTTCACAACGCCACTCTCCTGCCTTTACGACAACAACCTGCATTCATGCGACACAAATGTCACCCACAATTTTAGGATTCCATTAATAAGTAATAGGATACATTCCTTTCCCACCGATTGGAATGAGTCAGACGGGATGGTGGTAAAAGTGGGGCCATGGACTTTTTGCATTGTTTGCACTCTGGTTAGTGACCATGAGTCATTTTTCCGGCCCTTTATGTGTTAAACGTTATACACCAATACCATTTTTAGAGGCCTTAGGGACAGATTTACTAACAGCTTGCTCCAGTGCAAACCCTCTTTTGGCGTTAAAAAACTACTGTCAGTATTTACTAAAGACACACAGTGAAAAATTAACGCTGTGTTCTTTAATTTGCGTGTCGTCAGTAGATCACTCACAGAACTTTCCACTCCCATCGGTGCTTTTATGGAATTGCACTCTCACGCTCATCTGCCCTGTTTAGAAAATCTGGCCCATAGTTTGAGAAGTGAGACCTGTATTTATTTATAGTAAAGCCATCATTTTCCTATGTGTCCTCACTCTCAAGTAATGTTGACAAGTCTGTAAATCATTTTTCTGTTTTATTGAAATGTCCAATGAAGCAATTCAGCCCAGTTAATTGAATTTCCAAGCATTACTTGAGAGACAGGACATTCTAGGAAAGTGTGCTTGATACATTAACTCCTCGTCTCTGTCTCTGCAAGCACTCACTTGCACTCCGCGCTCCATAGCAGCTCTATGCAGGCGTGAATATTGGTAATGAATTTATGTCATACACGTTGTTAATTGTGAAGTATGTCCAATCTGCTGTTCGGCTTCTGGTGTTTCTGTTTGCAACAAACATTGCACTTACACTGCATGGAAGAAAACCATGACCTTCAATTATCCGTGTTACTTGAATGTGCATCACAATCAGAGCCGGACAGTAACGGAGTACATTTACTTGAGTACAGTACTTAAGTACAATTTTGAGGGATCTGTACTTTACTCGAGTATCATTTTTGGGGAGTACTCATGACTTTACTCAAGTACATTTGAGAGGCAAATATTGTACTCTTTACTCCACTACATTTCTATCCATAACTGTGAGTACCCGTTACTTCTTCTAAAAAAAAAAAAAAAGGAAAAAAGAAACATCTCGGAAACCCTCAATTTGTTGTTTCTCTCTCAAATGTGATTGGATTGTGCAGGCGCCACTGATTGGGACAGCCTATCAGCAATCACCTTCAGCTTTCCGCCAAAGTCAACTCCATGGTCAGATTTAGATAAGAGACGAAACCATGGGTGAAACAATGGATGAAGACGCAGCAGGTCCATCCCGGGAGCGATATTTTTTTTTCCAGGATGGTAGGGGAAGACTCATGAATATTCATTAGGGAAGTCATCCCTGATTGGTCTTAACCCCAGTGACAGGTAGGTTTAGGGGCGGGGTTAGGGAGGTCATAAGACCCCCAGTGATGGGTAGGTTTAGGGGTAGGTCATCAGACCAATCAGGGATGACTTCCCTAATGAATATTCATGAGTCTTCCCCTACCATCCTGGGAATGTGCCAACCCGTGGCCCCACCTCGCCAGACTATTTACATTTTCTGAACAAGTTAATGATAGTTTTCGCTTCAAGTGTTTGCTGTGTTTACCAATGTAAGCACTGTGGCAGTAGTAATGCAATATTTAGAAAATGTACTCTTGTACTCTTGATACTCAAGTACTTTTAAAAACAAGTACTTTAGTACTTTTACTTAAGTAGACATCTGACTGTAGTACTTTTACTTGTACTTGAGTAAAATTTAGCAAGGGGTATCTGTACTTTTACTCAAGTAATGTAGCTGTGTACTCTGTCCGCCTCTGATCACAATACAGAGGAAAAGATCTGACGCTACTTCCGTTAAATAGTGACTTTAAACAGTGTGATATATAGAGAAGCTCTAAGGGATGCCATGCACGATTATGAATGTATATTTATATTGTTCACAGATAGTTTTGGGAAATAAATTAGATTATTTACGATTGATTTACTCTTTCATATAGGCTTTATGCAATAAAAGCAAGCTCCAGCGTTGACTGTGATGCTCTTTGGCTCATATTTAAAACATCTCTGTTTTGGTGGGAATTGGGGATCTGTAGTACAGGTGTGTTTAGAGGCTGTGTGTATTGGTTTTTTGTCTAGGCATGTGTGAGTGAGAGCGAGCAACTAGTGTAGGTCAGTGTCTTTCTTTGTTTAAACTTTGACACAGTTTAAATGCAAGCCAGATAGCAAATACACACAGTATCTGCCACAAAAATCAATAAAGAGACAATAAAAAGTAGGCCTGGCGGTCTTGGTTAATGAACTGAAGACCGTAGGCCTCATATGACTGAGTAAAACTGTTCTAGTTAATATATAACACATTTTTTGCAGGCATGAGAATTTCTTAGTTGTTTTCTATTTAAAGAGTAAGAGTCCAAGGTTTGGCTCAGAACTCACGTGACACACAGTAAAGAAGACACACAAAGTGCTTATCCACACCCAAACTGAGCATACACTATAATGCATCACACACAGACGTTTGCTACGGACTGCAGCATCACACAGTCAATTATCAAAGCAAGACCTGCCCAGTGCCCACACAGATAATAAACACACATTTACACATACAGAAGTGTCTACAGGTGTAATGGCACAGTAAACACAGACAGTACCACACATCTGTACCCACCAAGTGACAAAGCATAGAGCATGTCGTGGATATCGTGGGAAAGACACAGAGTGTATAGTGTTGTAGTCCACATACCCTTGCAATGCACACTGAACAATACATGCAAATGTGACAACACAGGCAGCCACTATACTGTAGCTCTGTACACTGAACGCACTGGCATGGCCGAGTGCCTCAGATCTTGGGCACAATGCCCATGGCTGGCCTGCTCTTCTACCATCTTACTGTGCCATAGAAGTCAGAGGAGTATTGTTGGATCACTGAAAGCAAGGCAGACGGTAGCAGGGAGCAATGCATGTCAGTGCAATACAAGGGGGAGCAAGGCAGAGCCTCCCTAGACTAGAACAGGTTGTATTAGAGTGTCCTGTAAACAGATCATTACACAGCAACCATGTTTTCATTAACCAGTCCCTTGAGGTGAGATGATTTATTATCTCATAGAATGTTGGGTGAATTCATCTTAAATTGTAGCTTGGGTGAGTTAAAGGGGTACTTCACCACTGGCAAAATGGGCTTTTAATAAAACTTGGCTGCTTATGCAGTAGAAAGGTGGATAAAAATGAAATTAGTGATACCTGACTTGAGAAAAAACTGAAAAAAGGCTTTTGTCTTCCCTGTTGCCAAATAGGAAGGAAAACTTCAGCACCCATAATGCACTGGGCATGTTGCCATCCAAGGCCACTCCCACCAGTCTGCTATGGATACGCTTACCAGTCAAATACCGCCTTGCTTTAGTATTTACTATTGATATGAAACAAATTCTCAGCTCTCACATTCTGTCAATTTAATTACGAAATTCAAACAATAAACACAGGTTTGGCGGTTGTAAATGTGTCACGACAGATCTCTGACGGATCTCAGTTCAAGCGGCACGTGAACCGATCATCTGTTACTCTTTACTACTAGTTAATAGTAAATAAACACAAATGAACAATAAGTAATTTGAAAGATACAGTTCAATTTACCGAAATGTAATAAAAATCGATCGATCAGTGTTTTTCAACCGTGGAAAGAGGTCCATAAAACAGCTGGAGAACAATATGTCACATAACGTTACATTTACCTCTGGAAAGCAATTTAATGACCATAGCACGTTATTTTGCTTAATATGATAACTATATTACATATTTATTATATTTGTATCTATATCATTAAAATATTATAACATTGTTATTATAAAAAACGCATTATATTTATGTTTACAGCATTAGGTGAGATTTTTTTGTTTTGTTTTTGTTTGGAGAAACATTTACATAACACATTAACATATCTACTGTACCTAATATTTTTATTCCAAAAGAATCGATATTGAATCAAGATCAGACTCAAATCACAAGAATTGAATTGAGTTGAAATTGTTTCAAGCAATAATAAAAACAGTAGCATACCAGTCATTGTACCATGAAAACATTGTGTTGTCACTAAACTTAATAAAATTCTGTTCAGTTACCAAATGTTTTGACAATCACAATACACTTATTGTGATCCAAGTTTTTTTTTTTAGTTTTTTTTTTTTTTTTACATCCCCCAATCCCAATCCACCCATTTTATGTTTTGTTACGTTATGTTATGTTACATTTTCACTGTTAACAAAGGCAAGGGCCTGCCATCTGATTGCACTTTAACCCCAAGGGGAAAATCCAGATCAAATCCCAGAAGGGAAAATCAAAACAAAATAAAGTTAAAACTTGTTTTGAACAATTTCTTTGTCATCTGCAGATTGATTTTAAGTAGGAAAAAATCCTGTTTTTTGTGTTTTTTAGGCCATATCGCCCAGCCCTAGTTTAATACAATGCTTTAATTATTAAAGAACAGCCATTGAAGAAGAAGTGTGCCTGGCAAGTGTGACAACACACCGATAAGCGGAGTAGCTCTGGCAGGCAGGTGTTTTGCTGACTGTCAGGTGCTGCTTGTGTCATGGAGTGTCTCTTTGCATGTGCCTCAGGTGACATTTACCTCAAAGAGGCCTGACAGCAGCACAGCTGACACAGAGAAAAGCTGGCTGTCCGCAGGTACATTTAACCCTGTGGGAGAGGGAGGCCATGACAACTACACAGCAACTGAAGAGAATGTCAGTAAAGTTTCAGATTATTTACTTGAAATAAACTATTGAAGATAAATTAAAGATGAATACTAGTGTTTGGAGAGGATTAAAGAGTGAAAAGGAATGACCCTGTTCTGGAGTTCTTTCGCTGTTCTCTCCTCCCTATTCAGGCAAATTTTCATGCAGTTCCTGGTTGATGGTTTGCATTCCAAATGTCCCTAAAAGAGGCTCAATGTATGTCTAGAGAACAAGGCCTTCATCAGTACAGCACAGGTTATAATAACACTGTTATCTATTGACATTACCGGCAGTCTATTGACATTCGAACAGAGTCGGGACAGAAATTTGACTCTAATCGAGAATGCGGAAACTCAAGGACTTTTAAAAAGCACAGACAACAAAGCAGCAGCATCTAATGTCTGAAAGTCACCATGCAGAAGATCATATGGGTACAAAGCCATAATAATATCTCTCCTGGAGGGCAACGTTGTGCCGTGCTGGAACTGATTAAAGCTCAGTGAGCCGTTGGTGTCGCTTCTGCAGCCAACCAAAGGTATCGGTGACACGAGGTCTTCCAATGTAAAATCAAGCGCACGCACGCTCTAGGACTGAAACCCTGTGCACATTTAAATTACTAGTTTCTTGCTTTCTAATGTGTCTGTTAACACTTTATTAGCGATGGGAATCGTGAAGAAGTCCAATTGCTCTGAATGAGTACTCTTTTTTTGAAGAAAAAGTACATACTTTTGAGTGTGTAGCAGAAGAGTAGACAAGCTTTGGGAAGTAAAATCACATAAAATTGTGTCTTTAACAGACGCATTGTCGCACATCTGCCATGTCTGTAGTTTTTAACACTTTTTTATTCGTGTAGCTCTGCACCAAATCCTCATCCAAAGCGCAATGGGTTGTGGGTAATATTAGCCATCAGAGTGTGAACGGATCCACACTTCGAAAATCTACTGGAAATAGTAGACAATCCGGGGACTTTTGGCAAACTCTTTTCAACATACAATGCTTTGAGACACACTTATTCTAATCTCACATACTATTTAGGATGGATAGTATGCGTGCACGTTGGGACGCCAAAATTCACTCATTTGAGTCATTTGTTCAGGAATCAGACTAAATTAGTTGCTCTGTATGTTTTTGATTCACAAAATGAACTGACTCTTTAGAATCAAGAGTTTGGGAACCAGTGTCACACTTATGGTTATAATCGTCCAACACGGTTGAAGCAGAATAAGCAGTGCAAAGTCTTTAATGAACACAAAGAACACCAAGGAGAATCGTACACTTGCCACACATTAAACAAAGGCAACGACCAACAACCAACTGAGCTCAAACTCTGAGCTCTGGCACAAACAAGGGAACTAAACGAGACACAGGTGAAACTAATCAGTGACTAAAGAAACTAACAAGAAAATGAATAAAGCTAAACAGAAAGGAAACACAGGCACATAAACAAAAAGACAATGAAACCAAACAATCCTGACAATAACACGACACTGGTTGTGCTGTATGTTTTCGGTTCACACTAGAGATCATTCTCCACCCTGACTGTATTTACGATCTCGATATTTTTATGATTTGGCTTTGATCTGGGGCTTTTCCTGTCAGATCTTGTAGTCTTGTACTGTATTCTTGGCAAAATAACCACGTACAATACTGAAGCTACTGTGAAAGTGCACTTTAAACATGGCTTTATGAAATGAATGGGACATCGGTCTCATTACACGCTATAAAGCCCAGACAGACTGCCATATATAGCTCCTCTTCAGTCCTTCTTTCATATTTATATATTTCCACATCTCTCGCTCTCATTTTCTTTCTTTTGCTGCCTTTTTCTTATGCTGCTTGCTGTCTGAAATATCCACGTCACTCCCTGTGTTTAGCACTCCTACATATAAAGCACACAAAGCCACAGCACAAGAATACAAATACATACTTATGCAAACACACACACACACACACACACAGATGATATGCCCCATTTCCTCTTGCCCTTGCTTCATTCCTTTATTCTCCTTTCACCCATTCCCATCATCATCCCTCTCTCTTTCTCTTTCCCCCTTTAGTTGAGTGTAAGAATGGATGCCTCGGCAGGCGACAGCTGGAATCTGATTCATACGGGAATGGAGAGAGGTAGGCAGGGTGAGAGAGAGAGAGAGACAGAGAAAATGAGGGAGAGAGAGGGGGATGAGAGGGATTGTCTGTAGGGCACAGTGATAAAGAGGAAATGCATGCAGTCTCCCAGAGACTGCTGAGGATAGGGAGGAAAAGGGGGCCACACTCAATGATTGGTCCAAACAAGCCCCGCTCAGCTTAGTCATGCCTCCGCTGATTGGTCCACAGCCATGCTTGCCACCAGCGCTCTTAGTCAATAACCTTTTCAGTGAAATTCTGCTTTGATGGCTGTTTATGTCACTGTGCTGAAATCAACTAGATAAGAATAATATCTGTCCATACATACACTCTAAAAAATGCTGGGTTATTTCAACCCAATTTTGGGTCAAATATGGACAAACCCAAACCTTGGGTTAAACGTAACCCAACGGCTGGGTTTGTCCATATTTGACCCAAATTTGGGTTGAAACAACCCAGGAGACCTATTTTCAAAGCTGAATATAAAGACCTTCTGTATTAGGGTAGGTGATGTAGCTAAAAGTTAAATCGCAAAAAAAAATGTATGCATTTTTATGTTTGATGCCTTGATATTTGCTCTGAAATGGGGTAGAATATCATAAAAGCCATTGTAGCCACGCAGATTCAAATGCTTCTCACCAAGAACGATAACTATAGATAACGATAGATATAGTTCAAAAAATCATTCAACGAGTCGGTGTTTCCCGAAACAGCTTCGCACAGTAGTGTGGTTGGAACGACAGCTCTCGACCTGTAGTTAGAAGCAGAGTTCATTTGCATGACATGTGGACTTAATAAATCATTATCTTGAGCAAAATAAGCAAGCTTACATTCAGTTTCTGATATATTGCTCTCTCTATAGACGCAGGTCCAAAAATAGGAACCCCTAGGAAACACAAAGTGAAGGATTCGCACTGCTATGTCAGCATGTGAGTCTGTAAAAAATGTCTCTCTCAGCAGTGTAATGTAGTGTACTTGGGCGGAAGCAGCAGGTAGACTGAAGGGGAACAAGGGACCTGGTTCAGCCACAGTACCAGCTGTTCTTGCCTTCAGGGGACCGTTTCATTTCACGCTTCTGAACTATATATGGCACTGAGGAGAGAATCTGTGCCTTCAGATTAGGAGATATGGAAGAGGGGGCGACTCTCCTATTGAGTGAGACACAGACCTTTTCAGGGAGACAAAGCGGACAGCAGAGAGTGGGTGAAAGAATATGTTTCACAGACAGCTTGTCTCCTTCTTGAATTATAAGCCTGACAAATCAGGCAACGTTTAGGACCGTGACATGCCTGTGCCAGATATTACCATATTGTAAAATGCATATTTCCTGTCCTGGATGCTAGTAAAGTAATATAGTAAAAGTTATCAGCACAACAACTCAACCTCTTTATTGGTTAATAATAAATCAGTGACTGTTCAAATATTTTTATCAGCGTCTTGACTTTAAACTGCTGGATGATGTGCCGTTCTCATGGATCGACAGAGAGACAAATGGTCTAGTCTCCAATCGGATCATGAAGGGTCAAGGGTCAAATTGCTTGTTGTATTGACAAACAGTTAAACAAGGGTCGCAGTGTGACAGATGTGTGTGCCATGACATTAAACACACTGCACTTTATCATCATCAGGCTTGCAGATGGAGACATATATAAAGGAAATGCTAATTAGGTTGTATTTGATGTCAATTGGGGGCCAGATTGTACTTTGGAATGCTGGGATTGGCCAATCAGAATCAAGTTTTATATATATATATATATATATGAGATGTAAATAAAGTGTGAATAAAAATGTATTGAATGGGAGTTATGGTTGATGTCCTGTGCATATGATGGTTGGCTTGAGATTGTTTGATGTTAGACTGTTGCGAGTGGTAAAACCTGTGTGACTGTCCTCTCATATATCATCCCAACACATAAACACACACTTACATGTATGCTGTGAATGGCCGGCAATAGCCCTTAGTGACGAGCCACAACAGAACTTAATTGGAACAAACATGCACGTATATGCAGTGTACACACACACATTTACCATTGACACACCCTCGCTTGTTCAACCTCAAACATGTTCAACCAATGTGTTTTGTGCCTCTTTGTTCACTCCCATGAACACCCTCTCTCTCTCTCTCTCCTCGCATATATTCACACAATCCTATATATTCTTTCTCTGTGACGAGCACACACACACGTTCACCCCCTGATAACACTCCGGTGGAAGCCGTCCGTCCCTCAGCGTGTCATGGCCTGGAAGACCGCGACGTAACAATGACTTATTAACATTGTGAGCAGCCGTCTCCTATTCTCCTAATCGCTCCTCAAACCAGAGTCAGAAACACACACACACACACACACACACACAAACACATACATTTAGAGAGAGAGAGAGCTGGGTAAGATCTTAACAAAGTCATGCTTTACAAATTCACTAAGAAATATTACATTATTAACTAACATTAATCAACAATGAGCAATACATTTGCAGTATTTATTCATCTTTGTTAACATTAGTATCATTGTTAGCTCAGCTCCATTAAATTTATTGCATTAGTAAACATTAACTGAGTTTAATAAATTCTTTAGAAGTATTTTCATTGTTAGTTCTTGTTAGCTGATGTAAACTAATGATAGCAAACTGAACCTTATTTTAGTGTCTTGAGCTTTAGATAAATGACTTAAAAAATACGATTCTCAAATCACTGAAAAAGAAACGTTATCTGTCTTAATTAGTACTTTTGTGTTCAAAACAAATATCTGAACATTTTTAAAACAAAATAATTTACCTAAGAAGCAAAGCTGGCAAGAACTTATTTTTGAATATGTGTATTTTTGTTGTTGTTGTTCCTCTGACAGATATTTAATTTATTTTTTTTGGCTTGTCACTTGACTCACTGCTTTGCCTCGGCAGCTGTCAAACGTCTAAGAAGATATTTTAAGCAGAAAGCATGTCCTTGTTTGAACACATGAAATGTGTGAAGTACACAATGTTTCAGACAAAAAACAGAACATCTTTTGATAAGGAATGATAGTGTTCATTTTGTGGTAGCCTACTTTCATCTAATATTTCCGAATCTCATCGACTAGGGTATCTTTAATCTTGTGAAATAATTGTTTTCACTTTCAGATATTATATTATAATAATATATATTTACAAAGGCGCCAATCCAAACCACATGGCTGTGATCAGATGCTCTCTCAACTGCACTGTAAAAAATTTCTAACCCTCCCAAATCAAAAATTTCAAGTGACCGATAACATATAAATTTTTCAATTGGCCCAAGTGAAATTTTTGTTGCAATAGTCTGTTAACATTGGCTCAATGAGAAATAATACGTCAGATTAATTGAAAAATTTAGATGTTATCGGTCACTTGAAATTTTTGACTTGGGGATGTAATTTTTTTTTACAGTGTGCTGTTTTTTCATTGCTGTCATTTTTGTTGTGTATTTATTTTGTTATTGAGACAAAAGCATTTACATATGGATGGCACGGATGGTGCCAGTGTTACGGTTTAACTGGGGACCATGTTAATTGTGACTTTCGGCCACAGATTCGTCAATTCCAAAAAACTTGAGCAATTTGTTCATTACGATTAAACTTTCTTACTATGTTGGTATCACGTATTTATCTGTAACGGCAGAGGCCCTTAAAAAAAAAAAAAAAAAAAAAAAAAATATATATATATATATATATATATATATATATATATATACCCAGTTCCACAGACAAGGCTTAAGCTAGTCTCAGACTAAAATGCATGTTTGAGCTGCTTTAACTGAAAGCAACTTGCACTGATATATCTTAAAATATGTCAGTTCCATTGTTTTGTCTCAAGATGCACATCAGTAATTTTTTTTTTCTAAGGCACGTTTTTAAAAGCTACTTAAATGTCCTAATTAAACTAAGGCCTAATCCTGGCTTGATCTAACCCCTGTCTGTGAAACCAGATAAAGTCATTTTTGTGATGGGATTCGAACTCATCACATTTCAAGTTCAGAGATAACAACAATGCCATTTAGCGGATGTAAAATCTTGCAAATCTTGGATGTAAACAAATAAATATCGATACAGTGTTTTTTGAGAATCAACACAGTATCGCCAAACATAATATCCTAATATTCACGATATTTCCTTACACCCCCAGTAAAGAGCATGTTTTTGGATGTGATACTCTGCTGGGAAAGAGAGAAAGGCTCCACCTGTTCGACCTGAGCTTGTGATGTGCTGGTCAAACAGAAACTCAGCTGTGTTCCCTTCCTGTCTCTCTCTGCTCCCGTTTGCATATGTGTGGTGATAATGGAGCAGCAGGCTGCACTCCACCCTTCCCCACCCCACTCAAACCAGTCCAGCTGACTATTGACACTCCAAACATTTCCATAGCCTGCCCGCACACGGAAACACAGGAGGAAATACAGTGAGGAGAGAAAGAGCAGGGCACCACAAACTAGCATCACTCTCATACACACTCACATATTTATATATAAATGTATTATATGCGACCCTGGATCACAAAACCAGTCATAAGTCGCACGGGTATATTTATGGCAATAGCCAACAATACATTGTATCGGTCAAAATTATCGATTTTACTTTTATGCCAAAAATCATTAGGATATTAAGTAAAGATCATGTTCCATGAAGATATTTTATAAATTTCCTACCGTAAATATATAAAACATTTATTTTTGTGAGTGAATGCAGCACAATCGCGAACATAAATGGACAACTTTAAATGAGATTTTGTCAATGTTTCGATTTTTTTGCACCCTCAGATTCCAGATTTTCAAATAGTTGTATCTCGGCCAAATATTGTCCTAACAAATCATCAATGGAAAGCTTATTTATTCAGCTTTCATGTGATGTTTAAATCTCAATTTTAAAAAATTGACCCATGTGTGATCCAGGGTCACATGTGGTCTATATATATTTACAGGGCTTGACATTAACTTTTTTTTTTTTTTTTGCTCATCAGCCACTGTGGCTAGTGGATTTCCAAAGTTACTAGCCACTTAGCAATTTTACTGGCCACAATTTTGACATCGACACCATAGGGAAAAACTGCCATATAGACATTTTTAATATTAGCCTATCTCATAATTCGGCCGCAGGTGTATTAGGCTGCTGTCACTTTAAGACCTGACGCACAAATCCATTATACTGTTATACATGGGTTTTCTTTCTCAACTGTTTACATTTACATAAAACATAAATTACTGTGTTTACATGAATTCTCGCCAAAACCGTCATTTTGACATTATTTTGTGTGTATTTGACTGTTTAAGCGCAATAAGCAGCATTAAAGGCCACTGCTTAAATCCATATATATACTGTATATATAAATGTTTTATTTATTCCACTCCATCCAGTGTGACTCATGTTTGTAAATATGGAATAGACAGAAAGTCTAGTCAAACTCTTTCAAGTCTTTATGCCAACTGTATAATCATCATGTGGATGAATGTGGCGTGACAGTGGCTTTGACCAGTGTTTCCCATCTGCTTTTGTCTTATGTACCCGTTGACTTATATAATTCTTGTTCTAATAAACTAAGCATGTGGGGCTTAGTAGTTTCAATAAACAGGTCTGAATTCATGGATAACAATGCCAGGATTGGTCTCTCTCCTCTAATGCCACTTCTGTGAAATATTGACATTGTTCTCTACATGCAATTTACTGGCGCCTGTCGGTTCTGTGTATGCGTGTGTAGTTTAAAGCTTGTCATGCGTCTCGATTGGGATGTAAAACTAAGCTTGTGTTGTGTTTAGATGAGTGTGCACTTTACCTTAGTTACGTGAAAGAGAGAGCTTGTGTGTGTGTGTTTAAGAGATCTTGTTTCTCTTCCCTGAACACATGCTACTGGCTGATAAATATTTGATATAGTATAGAGCTTCAACTCCCTCCAAAAGTCTAGAAGTCTTAATTTTGCTGAGTCTATTTGACCCAAATCAAATAATTTCCTGGTCTTATTATGAACGATTCATATTACATTATTCCATTTCGGAATACATTGCATTTATTCAATATTTTCATTATGTACACTACTGTTTAAATGTAGGGGGTCGGTATGATTTTTAATACTTTTCAGCTAGAATAATTTTAATTTTACAAAATATTTCCATTTCAAATAAATGCTCTTCTTTTTTACCTTAATTTTTTTTTAATATGGATTCCAAAAATATGAAGCAGCACATTGGTTCAATATTGATAATAATAAGAAATGTTTCTTGAGCAGCAAATCAGCATATTAGAATGATTTCTGAAGGATCATGTGGTGATTTTTTGTTGTTGTCACTTTTCATGGTCCAATTAATACCGGATATATTCAAATCCCGCCCTATATTTTGTTCCCGCTGAACATATGGTTTCACTCAGAAATACGTTACATGCTAAAGTTAAAATGGGTTGGTAACGCCAGTTCAAAACAATATGATAATGAGGACCTTATGTAGCCCCGCCCCCTTTCAGTGCTGCACTCGTCGTGTTCTGTCTTCCAGTTTGTATTCCCACAGCATGAAAGTAAGATCTTACAGATTTATGCATGAACTGCTAATTTTAAAATCTTCCCGGTCTACTGACATTTATGACATTCGCTTCAAACATTACAATAACTCTAACTCTAATTACTAACTCTACAATAAGTAAATCCACTTGACGTCACCAGCTAATTACTCTTTGACAGCGATGCCATAGAAATATACAGAGCTACAGCAAAAACTGAAGTTCAAACACAAATTTCTAAAGATGGCTGCACGCTTGTTTCTCCAACTAAGGACTAAAGAGATCTAACGTGATCTGTAGATGCATTTTTGTTTAGTTTTGTTTTCTTGAGGTGTCACTATGTACATCATTCTCATATGACTCAAATGTGTGTTACATATGTTTGCACTTCAGTTTTATCTTAATGGCAAATCAAGGGTGTTGTTTTCCATCCTTGTGTAAAGCTTCTGCTTTCCGAATGATCTGGTTTGACGAGCGCCACTGAGACTCCTCACTGGATATTACATGCAAAATTGTTATTGTTTCCACTATTCATTATTCAGAAATATCAACGGTGAGCAAAAAACTGGATCTTCAATCCACTTTGGCCTCATATGTCTCTGCTCTTCATTTCAGTTCTGATTCTGGAGCCCGTGGAGAGAGACGACCTGTGTGGAAAGACTCTGAAGATCACAGACTTCGGGCTTGCTCGGGAATGGCATCGCACCACAAAGATGAGCGCGGCGGGCACGTACGCCTGGATGGCTCCAGAGGTCATCAAGCTGTCACTGTTCTCAAAAAGCAGCGATGTATGGAGGTGAGCTGCCGCCCTCCTGTGGACTGTGTTTTACAGCCTAACTAGAAGTTCTGTGGCTGATTATGGTCTTTTCGTGTTAGTTTTGGAGTGCTACTCTGGGAGCTGCTGACTGGTGAGGTGCCATACCGTGAAATTGACGCTTTGGCTGTGGCGTATGGAGTTGCCATGAACAAGCTGACCCTTCCCATCCCCTCCACCTGCCCCGAGGCCTTTGCACAGCTGCTGGGAGGTAAGAACAGTTTTGGTTGAACCCCATGAAACATGCACCTGTGAACATCAGGAGTTCTCACTTTCCTGAAGAGTTTTGCTCCAACCCTAATCAAACACACCTGAACAAGCTCATCAAGCTCTTCAGGATTACTTATGCCTGCTACAGACTGTACGATTTCGACAATCCTATAAGCTCATTACAAATCCCACTGTACGACATGGATCTAATAAACTTGGGTACGACCAGAGCTGGACGAAGTACACAACTTCCTTACTTGAGTGAAAGTATAGATACTACTGGTCAAATATTACTCCGTTACAAGTAAAAGTTGTAAAGACCTATTTTTACTTAAGTAAAAGTACAGAATTACTAGTTTTTAAAAATACTTAAGTATCAAAAGTAAAAAGTAAATGTCAATGCATTGTTTTATTATTGTTGCATTGTTGTATGTAATACTTAAAGTACCGTATGCCTCTGAATCTACGCCTGCCTACCTACCCTCATGTCAATATCAAATTTATTTCTAGAACACAGTTCCAGTAGTGGGATTGAATGTGAGATTGAATGTAAGATTGAATAAGTGCACTCAATAACGTCCACAATGGTTTCGGACACCCAAATGGCTGTTCCCTCAAATATTGCCCTATTTAAAGTTTTTTTGGCTTTTAGTATGAATATGTTAGCCTTACTGTTATCTATAAGCTAGTGTGCTCCAAAAAAGTGACAAAAGTCGCATTTAGAAGACCAAACCCAACGTTGAAAATGAAAATCAGGTTTATGTCAGAATCCAATGTCAGATTGACGTTGATCTCCAACGTTGGACAGACGTTGTATTGTGGTTGAAAATGAAAATCGGGTTGACGTCAGAAACCAACATCATTGTTCTGACGTCAACCCGACTTTTATTTTCAATCAATATCCAACGTCAGTCCAACGTTGGGTTCTGATGTCAATCAGATGCAGGGTTCTGACGTCAACCCGACTGTCATTTTCAACTAAAATGCAACCCCTGCAGCCAAAATCATCCACTGACTGATGTTACTTTCTACTCAAGGACCTTGACAGAATTGTAGTGGAGTAAAAAGTATGATATTTGTCTTTCAAATGTAGTGAAGTTAAAGTAAAAAGTTTCCAGAAAAAAATAATACTCAAGTAAAGTACAGATACTCAAAAAGTGTACTTAAGTACAGTACTCAAGTAAATGTACTTTGTTACTGTCCACCTCTGGGTACGACATGTATGTAGACTGTATGATGATGATGACACCTATTGAATCGTAGGCTACGACGCTAGTATAGTATAGAAGAATAAACCGTCATCAGCATGAGCTAGTGGTGAACAAATAGAGCAAGAAGAATCGCATTGGCAATTGTGGTTTTTATGTGTGCTGAAACAAAGAGGAGGAAGTGGAAGAGGAGAATATGGATGCGATCGTGGCTAGAGAAAAGAGGCCAACTTGGCACATCAATCTTGCAAATGGAGCTTGAGGAAAGTAGTTTTAAGTATTCAAGTCTCATTGATCAATACGCCATTTCATGTTGCATTTTTATTGGCTACTCTGTAGACAAGGTCTTAGCAGCAAACACACTGTGAGATGATCATGCTAAATTTATGACATTGTCGGAAAATGATCGCAGGCTATCTTTGGTCACAAGATCGTGACACAGCCGTATTTTAAGCTCTCTCACTGTACGGCGTAGGCCCAGTGTTTAGGAGCCACGACCTCAGAAATCGACCACAATTGGCCATCTTTTGTCTGGGACAGTCCAAAATCGTACAATGTGTACCGGGCATAAAAACAAAGCCACATGAAGGCAAGCCTGCAAGGTTAGCCAAAAAAAAGAAGACAAGGCCATTTTTTTTAATGGATGTCAATGGAGAAGAGGCCTCACTACGCTGAATAAACCACTTTTGTGGGACAGCGGTTTATCATTTAATGAATCGACAGCCCATTGGCTAATCTTCAACATGTTTGATCTATTTTTAGAGTTTACACCAAAAAAAATGCTGTTTCATAAGATATGTCACTGCACTTCTCATTCATTTCTATGGTATCTGCAAACAGTGATTGACTGTCGCACAACTCAATGACGTTGAGGCTGTAATGTGATTGGTTATCAAGTCACACGTGATCCAAGTTAGCCGTTACGCTTTCTCCAGTAGTAGAGCCCAGAGGTGTAAAGTCCAGGTTCAGAAAGTAAAAGTCTCCTCAGTATTTTGATCCAATCACCTTTATTTGCTAATTAGCACAGTTTTTAGACTGGAGACAGAACTAATTAGTGAAATCAGCTGGCTGAGTTCATGGGTGGAAAAAACATATCCCAGCTAGCAAAAAGTCGTCTATTAGACGTTGAATAGTAGACGTAAATCTTCAACGTCTAATTACGACTTTTCAACGTTGAAAACAGGTCGATCTTCAACATCTTGATGGAATATGTAAAACTCTTTAAATTTATTTGAGATAATAATGAACATGATTTGCTAGTTTGTTTTTCTCCGTTATTTTAGCATGTATAACAGACTTATCCTGTCTTAGATGATCAGTTGAAAACATGTGGTATCTTAGATGATCAGTTGAAACACGTAGTCAAACAGTCCGGCCGAAACTACTAAGTTGAAATCACGTTGAAAACCAACTTATTTTCAACCATATTTCAACGTTGAAAGACGGTAATTGTTTACTGGGATGGCAGGACTTTTACTTTCTGACACCTGGACTTTACACCTCTGGTAGAGCCACAGACCCTCGTATGTGACCCATCTCTCCTAAAAAGTTAAGGCATGTGCGTTTGATCAAGGTTTCAAGGCAGAAAAGTGGACCTCGAGGGAATCCTTGCTTTACATCACATCCTCACTTTTCTCTCTCTCTCTGTAGAGTGTTGGTGTCCTAACCCACACGGGCGTCCTTGTTTTGGGAGTATCCTAAAGAGACTGCTGGACATTGAGCAATCAGCCATGTTCCAGATGCCCCTGGAGTCTTTCCATTCCCTGCAGGAAGACTGGAGGCTGGAGATCCAGCAGATGTTTGATGAACTACGAGCAAAGGAGAAGGTATGGACCATAAATAGATGTTTGTCTCACGTTCGGTACATCTCAGGGATTTAGTATCTTACCAGTAGCTTGTGGTGGACTCCTGAAATATTTTTAGTGCAATAGTTTAATGCATGTTTCAGTTGATATTAACATTAAGAAATATGGATCACCATTTACCGTATTCTATCGACCAATACTATCATACCACATAATTAACCCATTTAACTATATAATTAATATTATTTGTTTAATAATAATATTAATTAACATACTAAATGTCACATCAAAGTATTGTCAAGTTTTTCACTTTCAAATAAAATATCTACAATAATACAGTACAATCTTTGCTTTATTTTTTTACTGTCAGTTACCAAACAATACCATAATATTTATATTATAATTTATATTAATATACGATTTGTTAAACCATCATTAAATGAATCATTAAAATGAATAAAAATAAATACAAAATAATTAAAATGGTTATTTTAAAAAGTATAGTACCGTTCAAAAGTTTAAGGTCAATAAAATGTTTAAATGTTTTTGAAAGAAGTCTCTTATGTTCATCAAGGCATTTATTTGATCGAAAATACATATAAAAACAGTAATATTGTGGCATAATATTACAATTTAAAATAACTGTTTAACTTTTTAAAATAAAGTTCCTTCAGAAATCATTGAAATATGCAAAAAAAATTAAATGCTGAATTGGTGTTCAAGAAATATTTCTTATTATTATCAATGTTGAAAATATATGCTTAATATTTTGTGGAAACCGTGATACATGCACAAGATTCTCTGAAATATAGAAAGTTCAAAAGAACAGCATTTATTATATAGACATCAACAATGTAAAAGTCTTTACTGCAATTTTAATGCATCCTTGCTTAATAAAAGTATTAATTTGTTAATGTTTTTTGAAAGAACTCATTTATGCTCACCAAGGCTGCATGTATTTTTTGATCAAAAATACAGTAATACTATGGGGGAAAAAATCTTATGGACCCAAACTTTTGAAAGGTAGTGTACATTTACAGGTAGATATTTGATAAATTTTGGATCTAATAAAGATACAGTAGAGATTTTGTGTGATTAAGAGACCCATGTATGTTTACACACAAGTATTCTGAACCAATATGCAAAATTAGCCTAATGCGTGGAAAAATCGTATCACCTACGCCTTAAAGAAATTACACTAATGATATGATAAGCAATAACTTGTAGGCGTAGTGGATTAGTGGTGTAAATAACTGCCTGTTCATTAGGAGTTGCGATCCTGGGAGGAAGCTCTGGCACGGGCCGCTGAGGAGCAGAGGGAGCAAGAGGAGCATCTGAGGAGGCGCGAGCAGGAGTTAGCCGAGCGGGAGATCGACATTGTAGAGAGAGAGCTCAACATCATCATCCATCAGATGTATCAAGAGAAACCACATGTTAAAAAACGCAAAGGCCACTTCAAAAAGAGCAGACTGCTTAAACTCGGCAGGGACAGCAACTGCATCAGTCTGCCATCTGGTGGGTGGAATGGGAATCTAACTATATATTTATTTATTTATTAGTTATTTTTAATCAAATCATTGTTATTTTTCAGTAAAATGTGGTATATTTTTACCATACCATGCAAATCAAATCTAAATCAAATTTAAAAGGAAGCTATAAAATAATATCCTTAAAGGTGCAGTGAGCGATTTCTGAGAAACATTGTTGATATTTGAAATCAACCCAAACAAACACACCCCTCCCTTCATTGCTCCGCCTCCAAAATGCACGAACACGCAATGCAAGAGTGGATGTCTCTTTCTTTATCATAGCTGAAGCAAAGGAAAAATTAACATACAATACACAAGAGTATATTCAAGCAAGAGTTTGTTGTTAGTCGCCAGCGGCTCCAAACAAACAACGACACTCAAAACTGTAGATAACATTACAACAACAGCATATCTTGGTTCTGTGAAACATAACTATAAATATAGCAGCATCCACTCCAATTATTATTATTATATGAAAACACCAAAAACTCACCACACCTAAAAAAAGTGCACAAGCCCCAATAATCCAAATAGGTGAAAAGTTGCAAAAAAACCTCCTGCACACTTTATAAAGGTAAAAAATACAGCAAAAAAAATCGCATTTTATCTTGCATTTGCATTTTTATTGTCTTTTTTCATCTTTTTGCCTATTATAAGCTCAAGCAGTTATTTTGCCTGCCGCTTGAAATTCTTAAGCTCTTAAAAGCCATTCTGTTCATTGGCTGTCAATGTTTTTATCATTCATGAGCTGGAAAAAAATCACTCTGAAAGTGTTTCCATCGATATTGTCATTATCATTGTAGCTGTGATGTTCACTTTTCTATCCTCATTAGAGCGATTATTAGAACTTTATAATTACCGTTATAGTCATTGTCCTTGGTGTGAACGTCAGCTGTGTCTCTGACAGCATGCGTCTGTTTTAGGTTTCGAGCATAAGATCACGGTGCAGGCGTCACCCAGCGTGGACAAGAGGAAAGGTCAGGGGAGCGAAAGCACCACTCCTCCAGCCAGCCCAGGGGTCATTCCTCGCCTCAGAGCGATACGCCGTGAGTCAAGACCAGAGGAATACACAACATTCTTTTGCTTTTATATAGTGGAATAAATAAGACCCAGAGTGCATTGCTGGTCAGCTTAGTACATATTGATGGATGCCTGCACTGCCATGTGCCAAGAATCAATACCTAGACACTGTGAAGTGCATTGAGACTGTCTTAGGTTACATACTTGTGTCTCTATTTAAAGGAACACGCCGACTTTTTGGGACTTTAGCTTAAGTAAATAAGTCCATACCCCTCTCATCTCCGTGCGTGCCGTAACTCTGTCTGACGCACCCACCGCTAGCCTAGCTTAGCACAAAGACTGGAGGTAAATGGCTCCAGCTAGCATACTGCTCCCGATAAGTGACAAAATAACGCCAACATTTTCCTATTTACTCCGCAGAAGTAGCAGTGAATCGCCTTCTGAGAAAATAGTAGTTCCCAGTATGTATACGGTTAGAAGATGGCTGTGTCTCATGTGACAAATCACAATATGTAAATAGGAAAATGTTGGCGTTATTTTGTCACTTATTGGGAGCAGTATGCTAGCTGGAGCCATTTACCTCCAGTCTTTGTGCTAAGCTAGGCTAGCGGTGGGTGCGTCAGACAGAGTTACGGCACGCACGGAGATGAGAGGGGTATGGACTTATTTACTTAAGCTAAAGTCCCAAAAAGTCAGCGTGTTCCTTTAAACCATACTTCATGTAGAGTTTTGTAGCAATAATATGTAGTTTGCTAAAACAAACATAATATTGAATATTTTCTGAAATGTGTTCATCACTTGTATGTGTGGTCTAGTGACACCCAGTGATGGGAGGAAGACGTGGGGCCGGACGGCAGTGTGTAAGAAAGAGGACCTAGGGACCAAGAAGAAGGGCCGAACATGGGGACCGAGCTCCACACATCAGCGCGAGAGAGTCGGGGGGGAGGACAGGTACACCAAAAGAATATTAAAGAATATTAAAGGATTTTCCCGCCAGCATTTTTGAAAAAAGTTGCCAGCCAGCGCCAGCATTTTTTTGATCATTGTCACAAAAGTTTCATGGCCCCTAGAATATTTAGTTGTATGAATATCTGAACATGCAAAATATCAAAAGAAAGAACAAACCCTCTGCTTTAAAAAAAACTGTTTTATTCTAGCTTCATGCATTCTTTTTTTATCAACACATGAATGTGGGTAAATTTCAACATTTTGAGTAAAAGGCTGAGAAAATCACATTTTTGTCAAAGACTACATCCAGATCTGATTCAGAATGATGATTGAAACATAGATGGAGTAGATCGAGTCCATCATCGTCCTGTACCTCGTCCTGACATTTCATTCAGTAACTTTAGCCAATTTTGATTTATTTGCCCTTTAATGTTGATGATCACGTTATTTTACGCTATTATTTCTTTCTGCTTCTTCTTTGCCTGTGTTTTGATCAGGAGATTTTATACTCTTTCAGAAGATGTGTAATAGCGCCCCCTACTGTATAACAATGAAAACACAGAAAGCAGGAAAATTCTGTCAATGACGGGAAAATACTTACCACTTATTGTCAAATTCATTACCATGCTAAACTCTTCCAAGAATTGTCATGATAGGAATTGCCATAAACACCATTTTACAGCACAAGTTGCTTAATAGTATTTTTTTTTTAGGTTAAAATCACTTGGGGAGGGCAAGGTGTGGTCCTCCAGTGCCCCAAATCTGGGGAAGTCCCCAAAACATGCTCCTATAACAGCTGGATTCTCAAGTCTAAATGAAATGGGTGAGTCGGAATCACGTTCTTCTCATAGACACTCATAGACACTTATAGATTTGAAGACCCAACACTACAACAAACACATTAATAACTGACATGAACTGAATAGTCATTTTATGGCCTGTTTCACCTTCTTATTACTTCATCACCCGTATCTTGTGTGTAGAAGAGCATTGTGAGCTGGATGACAGTTCTCCAGGACGTCTGGCTCCTGATCTGGGCAGTAACGGAGCGCTGGAGGAGGTGGGCTCGGGATCGGGAATAGGCTCACAGGACTCAACGCTTCGACGCTGCAGTCCGAGGAAGAAGAGCGACCTTCTGCTGTTGGGCTGCGCCTCCATACTGGCGGCTGTGGGACTCGGTGCTGACGTCTGCCAGCTGGGACGACAACAGGTACACACTGTTAGAGAGTGAGAATGTGGGAAAGAAAGAAAGAAAGAAAGAAAGAAAGAAAGAAAGAAAGAAAGAAAGAAAGAAAGAAAGAAAGAAAGAAATATAAGAAAAGAGGTTAATTAGGAGGACAGATTATAGCTGGACATAGCTGTTATTTATTTATTTTTGTCGATTTTTAATTTAATTGTCATAAACAAGATTGCAAATATGGATTAATACTTTAATTAATGATGATTATACATTTAATTGTACTATTTATGCAAATTAATGATTGTAATTTAATATGTAAATAGATATGTTATGTATTTTAATTTACAAAAAATAATTATATTTGTGTATATTATATAAACTATATATATATATATATATATATATATATATATATATATATATATGTGTATGTATGTGTGTGTGTGTGTGTGTGTGTGTGTGTGTGTGTGTGTGTGTATTTGCATATATATACACACACACAAAGACACATATATAATATATATAAATATGATAAAAATATATACACATATATTATATAAACACAAACTTTTATGTTATATGTGATTAATCATGATTAATCAATTTGACAGCACTAATATATATAATATATATACACACACATACACATTTCATTGCAAAATTAGCATTGCATTGCATAAAGTGCAACAAATACTTCTATAATGTGTAAATATTTTACCAATTATTACCATTATTTAATATTGTTTTATTTTTCTTTACTGTAATGACAATGCATTTCTTTATATTGCATAGATACTTGCAGATATTAATAGATGTTTATTATTGACGCATAATCAGTTTATTTTTACCTTATGTTGAGCTCATGTGACATTATTCATCGATTGGTGCACAGATGAGTCAAGATGAGCAGGACCCGCGAGAGGAGCAGAAGAAGAAGAAGGAGGGCCTGTTCCAGCGCACGGGTCGATTCAGACGCAGCACTTCTCCACCCAGCCGAACCCTGTCCCTCTCCCTGTCCCACAACCGGCACCACGACTCCACCCTGCCCAGCACGGACCCGTCTCCCTCCGTGACCCTCCTCTCCCTCTCCTCCCTCTCCGACTGCAACTCCACCAAGTCCCTGTTACCGTCTGATCCTGAAGACTTTACCCCGACCCCCAGCAGTGCTCATCCGGGGGTGTCTCCTGCGCCCTCATTAAACCCCCTGCTGGACCTGAAGGCTGAGAGCTTCAAACGAGAGCCCAACCAGTCCCTCACACCCACACACGTCTCTGCAGCGATGGCGTTAAACCGCGGGCACCGGCGCACACCCTCGGACGGGGCCATTCGTCCTCGAGCACAGACGGTAGTGGGACATCGACGCACCCCTTCTGACGGGAGCATGCCCTTCCCCCCCACAACAGCCCCGATCATCACTTCATTTAAAGGTACAGTGTTTTGGTAACTTGAATGGAGAGATTTTACATGCTATTCGTTATTGTGTGAATCTTTGTCAAAACATATTTTGGCTCACATCGCAAAATTACGTTTTATAATGCATAACTATATATAATACTTCCATGATGTGTAAATATTTACAGAAATTATTATTATTATTTTTTTTGCAATTGTTCTTTAGTGAATGTGACCACAACATCAAGACAATATTTTCAAACCACTAAGATTTGTTTGAACATTAATATTTCATTAATATCAATACGATTCTCATACATAATATCTTCTTAAAATATTTACAATAATGTGTTATTTGTTTCATATTAACAGTGATTATATACAATTTTGCAATGGTCATAAAATAGATTTCATAAACCTAAGATTGAACTCAACAATATTTATTTATATATTTATACTGTATATATTAATTTGCATTAAGATGATCTTCTAAAAAAAACTAAGAAAACTTAGAACTAAAATAACTTGTATTAACGTTTTTGTAATCAATAGTGATTCTCCTGAATGTAATTCATTATTTTATTGCTGTATATTACAGTGCATATAATATTAAATAGTGTGTGTGTTCACAAGTGTGTGTGTGTGTTTGTGTTATAAATTACAGTAATATTTTTTTGTGATGGTTATATAATAATTAGCATAAAGTCAATATTTAGAAACAACTAAAATTTGTTTTAACTTTTTTTAATTCCCATTATTCTCGATAGTGATTCTAATTACAGTAACACAGTTTTTCCTTTTACTTTTATGGCTGTATTACAGTATACAATTTTTAAATCATGTATAATTTTTGTATCACAGTAATGATTTTTTTTTTTTTTTTTTTTTTTTGCTTTATGGTAATCTGAACTTGAGGGGGAAATAATTATCACAATGCAAAAAAAATTAATAGTCCTAAAAATAAGCATCATTAAATAAGATTTTGGGATAAAATCTGAAATAAGATATTTTTTTAATATCTTGAATGTCATTTACAGAGTCGTTCATATGTTCTCCTTCAGGTTCTCGTGAAACTCTTGACATTCCACGCCTCCCCGACCCGTCCACGGTCTACCCGTCGGTCCATCGGCGCAAACCCCCTCCTCCAATTCCCGTGCCAGAGCTGGACAGCCATACGGGAACGCTGGAGCGTCCCAAAACCCTGGAGTTCGCTCCCCGCCCTCGACCCACCCCAGCTCGGGCACGTCCGGACCCGTGGAAACTCTCGTCCCGGTCACAGACGCTCAGCTCATCTCCAGGTAGCAGCTGTGAGAGTCCGCTGGGCTCGGGCGACAGTGGAGTGAGTGCCGTCCGTCAAAGCCTGCTGGACATGGACATGGAGGGCCAGAGCCAGGACAGCACCGTTCCCCTGTGCGGAAAACACCCGAAAGCCACTCTATGCGCTCAAAATTTCTCATAGAAGCCCTACCGCCTGTGCCGATGCCCCCTAAACCAGCACTCGCAAGAGTTTCCCCACAGTTTGCCCTGTGATCCCATAAGACCACAGTCTCTGGCAGCTCTAATGGAAAAGCTGTGGTAGACATATGCCTTCTGGATGGGTTAAGCGATTCATGACCTTGATTGGTTTTCCGTGACTCGCTGTGTCCGAGTTTAACGGGCCTCATAACAGCCGAGGTCGGTTGGTTAAGTGACGGCCTCTAGTGAGAAGCTTTAGCACAAATGGAGCAGGAGAGGGCAGTCGGACTACTCCTTGTGTGACCTTCCTTGTCTTGTTCATATCTCTGGCCTCTTCCTCATCATGGTCTCTGTGGACACAACCTGCTTTTCGGCCTGAAAATGACAAGTTCCCTCCAGTGTGTTCAGTGTAAAGTTCAGTGATGCTTTCTGTAATTATAATCAGGAGAATCGTGTATGCAATTAATTGCAATGACACAGGGAGCTCTTTTTCGAGATGCATTAATTGTAATATACTGATATAAAAATAGGTGTACTATAAGAATGTTATATTTTTTCTCTCTTTTTTTGTGGAAAAAAACAAACTCTGACTCTCTGCACGACCTAATCACATGTGAGAGCAGTCCAAATGGGAAATTAAACATGAGCAGACGCTTTCTCTCCATGTGTGGGGGCAATTGGCACTTTTCATGAATACGGTAAAAAAAAAAAAAAAAAAAAAAAAACATTACAGGCATAAAACCCATGTTTTGTTGAACCAATCATGAAAAGCAGATCGTTTTAAAAAACATCAAATGTTTGTGTTCCACTTAAAATGGCCTCGGAAGCCTTGAGCTTTTTGAGATATCCAACAAATATATGATACATATTCTGTTAAATTAGTATTAAATTTGTTTATTAATACATTTTAATGAGCAAAAAAAAGTCTTATTTACATTGCATGATTTTCCTCCCAATACAAAATATTTAACGTTTCATAAAATTAAGTAAAAGAATATAATATAAAATGATCTTATTCCATGTTTTCAATGTTTAGGTTGTTGACTGCATGTGATCAGCTCAATTTTAAACAGTTACCAGAAAGAAAATCTCTAATTTATGGGAAATAAATAGGTTATTTGATAACTACAACTCTAACATAGCTCCTACTGACAGCTTAATTTATCATAAATTTGCAACCGTTTCTAGCAACCCTTTTTTATGTGATACATTTTATCTATTTATTTTGTATGTTTATTGCAAGAAAATAACTAAATCAAATGAACCAGGGTTTTAAACTATTTATTGATCCCAAACAATTCTACACTAGTGTTCAAAAGTTTGGCATTAAGATTTGTAATGTTTTTTAAAGAAGTCTCTTCTGCTCACCAAGGCAGCATTTATTTAATCCAAAAATAATATTAAGTATGAACTACTTTTACAGTAAAAAAAAACAAAACTGTTTTATATTTAAAAAAAAAAAAAAAAGGTAATTTATTCCTGTGATCAAAACAGAATTTTCAGTCTTCAGTGTCACATGATCCTATATATACACTTATATAGTTGATATATACTTGCAATTACAAGAAATAAAGTCATAATTGATATAAAGGGATATAAACTCGGACTTATTTCCTCGGCAATTTTTCCAATTGCGAGTTTATTTCACACAATTAAGAGAGAATTGTGAGATAAAAAGTCACAATTACCTTTTTTATTTTCTATTCAATGGCGGAAACAAGCTTCCACATTTCCACATAAAAATATCAATTTCTTTAACAACAAATAAAATCTTGCTGACCCCAAAAAGAGTTGCAAATCTTACAGAAAAATGAATAAAACAACTGATGTAATTAGTTTGCCCTCCACCAATTGAAGCTGTTTTTACCGTATTCCTGGAAAGTGCCTCTTACTGTGCGTAAACCTCTGCTCTGAGAAATGTATTCTCTTCTAGAGTGTTTCCTTCCCCCTCTCCACATAAAATCATCTGAAATGGGAACATGAGGGGTTTTGTAATTGGCAATAAATAGCAAACATGTACTACCTGTTTTTATGACTGTGTTCCTTCCCTCCTGAAGTGACGTTCTTCCTCCAGCAACTGAACAATTCAACTCAAAGAGAAAGGAACAGTACGTACGTACACAGAGAGCATTCTCAAGGACACGTCATGTCAGGGACCCGTGATGAGATCACTGATGACATCACTCATCTGGATGTTCTTCGGATGGACTGAACGATGCTGAGAAACGCACACTTAGAGGGTTTTCAAATTCGTTGTTCTGAACCGTTAAACCTGGTAGTAGACAGTATTTTTTTTGACTGTCCACCAATGAGTATGTCTGTATGTGTGTGTGTGGGTGTGTGAGCAGGCGGGTGTGTGTGCATGTGTTTTTGTGTTCATATTGTTATCATTTGTATGGGGTAATTCTCTGTGCAGGAGGGTTGAACAAACCCACCACCTTATTTCCTGTGTGAGGAACACTAAGAGTATTTATTAAAAATAATTGTTACAAGCAGTGAAATGCTGGGTTTGAAACCCATTTTCTGTCATTTTCTGTCATATCTCATATCATGTGGTTTCACAACATTACAAAACACCCCCTTAAAGATCCTGTTAAAAGATGCAACATTTATTATTATTATTTTTAAATAATTTTCAGTTACAGTCAGATATCTCCAGCTGAGTTAATCTAATGCTGATTTGTCAGGGCAGATTTCTTTATTATTACAATTTTTCACATTTGGAATAATAGTAAAGTCAAAAAATATGAAATAACACATGAAAAGATGGGAGTATGTGGGTTTTTAGAATATATATGTTTACTTATATATAAATGTTTACTTTTTTCGATTAATTTTATTCATAAAAAACATTTTATTTGTTTTCAAAATGAACTGAATGTATCTATTTAAGCATAATATTTAAATTTAAAGGTTAAAAAAAAAAAAAAAAAAACAGTCCAAAGCTAAATTTAACTTTTCAAATCTTATAGCAGATCTGTTATGGTGAGGATTTTGTCACATCTTACATGTCTCAAAATGAAAATGAATTCAAGCCCAATGCATCATTTTATTACCCTGGTAATCCAGAGTTCTCGCGAGAGCACAAGTTGAATTTGCTCAGCGAGTTAATTAATCATTAATCATTAATCTTTTAGATTTAGGTCTGGATTTCCAGGCTATCGTTTTATTCCCATAATAAAAAAATAAAGCCAGGTCGAGATTGTTTAAAATGGCCACTAGATGTCGACTAAGTCCCGCGCTGCAAGTTATGACGCAATGGATTCTTAGAATGAATGTTGTTTTGTGCTTGTTTCATGTAAGCACAAATACAACAGCCTCATTATTATCAGTTCCGTTTGCTTTTTTGCTTTTTTAAAAATAAAATAATGTTAATGACAAACATTTTCAAAGCAAACCCAAAGAAACAGTTTAAATAATGTACCTTTAACAGCATAGCCGTGGACAAAAGCATGACATAAGAAGCTCCATCGTGCACGTGCGCGCGTTCACAGACACTGGTCTGTTTACATCAGCGACTGCTGTGTTCTCTGAGGACAATGGGAAGATCCCACACTGAGGTATTCCTCTCCGCAGAGAGAAACCAATACATTGAGACACAATTATTTTAAATATATATTTAATTAATTATAATCCATACCCCCCAAACTGCTCGATAACAAAAGCGACCTATATAACTGTTACCGTTTTTGACGTGAAAATGCACTATCTATGCTTTGGAATATAGAGCTAAGTTTGGTCTTGTTTTGCTGAAGTGAAAGCCCTTAAAAAATTAAAAGTAGGCTATGGAAAAAGTGATGGAAGTTTAAATTTGCTGTATATTTTTCAAAATAATTTTTACTATAAAATCAAAGCCATAATTATATCTAACCAAGTTGTGTTCCAAATTTGAAGTTAATATCACAAAAATTGTAGTTCCGATGAGATTTTGTACCAAAAACAGCCGCCGGGTGTCACTGATTTTTATTAGATGCATTCTCCTGTAACAAATTAATACATTTCTGTCCAAATATAACTTCTAACACAAAATAGTTGCCAAATATGGAACCTTGAGACTTGGAAACTTGAGATCTTTCCAACGATATGTGTTTTGTCAAGATTGGAAAAGGTTTTGATTATAAAGTATTTATAATAAATTTTGTAATATGAAACCTGACACCGCCGCTAAAAGAATTTAAAGTACCAATTTCAAAATGTTTTTCACAGGATGAATTTTTAGTTTGTAAGCTTTCGAATGATACCTAATTTATGATGATTACTAAAATATGTGATATAAAAAAGGCAATAATAAAAATAGCGCCAGTTGTGGGACAGTGGCAGTCAAGGGGTTAAAGGGTTAGATCACCCAAAAATGAAAATTCTGTCATTAATTACTCACCCTCATGTCGTTCCCAACCTGTAAGACTTTCGTTCATCTTCAGAACACAAAGGAAGAGCTTTGATGAACAGGTAGTAAAGAAGACACCATAAAAGTAATCCATGTGACTCAAGTGGTTTAACCTCAATTTTATGAGTGCTATGTTTGTGCATACAATTTTTTTCTACCTCTTTATTTACAAAATATTAATCTCCAAAGCATGCATCTCATTTGTTCCAGAAACATTTTTGTTATGCTGGTTGAAAGTCTCTTCACATCCTGATCAATCTATCAAGTTAAGTGGTCTAAATGTATTTATATGTATATATATCGCCTGTGGAAGGCGTAGCCGTAGAGCAATAAAATGTTCGTCCAATCATTGCATTCGGTCTGCTCGCGTAGACATCACACATCATCAGCGCGTTTCATGAGTTAGACAGACGTCAGTCATCGAGCACCGCAACCGAAACAGCAGCCGCCTTTTACAGTTCCTCCTGAACCAAAACACTGAGCTTATGCTGCGTTCACACCATAAATACTGTAATTTGGAAGAGATGGAAACCCGTGACGTTATACTCTGAGCGGTTTGCGTTTCAATGGCAACACTATCAACAGCGAAATGAATCTGCAGCAATCAGGTGGTACAGGTCAGAGCTCTTTAAGATGTTCATGTTATTATTATTGTAATATTATGTGCTTTGAGACATGAGGTAGTTTAACGCCGTCTCTCGTCTCGTGATGCTTTGCAAACTCTTCTGTCATGTGCAGGGCCGTCGCTAGTGGGGTGAAAGGTGGTGACAATTATAGAAATTATAGACAATTATATACAAAATCCAGCAGTTATACTATATTGGCCCCTGTTGTATGAATAATTATAATATTTATATTAGTTGCATGCCTGAGATTTAAATGAAAACCACAAAAACATGCAATTTGGTTAAATATTTTTTCCAAATATCTGCTTCTCTTACCTCCCTAAAATGGTTTAGTCCGATCTAAAGTATTTATTAACTATTCAGTCAGTGACAAACATCAGATGGACCCAATAAAATTGTAAGTCCCACCCCAGCTCGTGAACAGAACCAATCAGAGTTGAGGCGGCAGTGAAGAGCAGGAGACTGACTGACTGAAAATTTCGGGGGAAAGAAAACATAAATCAGGGTACCAGAAACGCCATGAAAAGAAGGAGAGGGAGGCCAGGAGAGTTGTTGTATCACAGTCGATCAATACGTTCTTAAAGACAGGTTGCATTGTTATTTTGCTGGGAATAAGAAAACTACCGTCGACTAAAGCCTGCCGGCCGGGTACTGTCACTTTTCATTATTGCTGCACACCACAATCGACAAAATTTCTCTTTTTACACTAATGTACAATTTACACGAGTCACGATGCATTGCATTATGCACCTGACCTGCTGGCTGATGAAGTATTTATTACATCAAGAAAACACGAATACAACACACTGCACTTGGATGAATACATTTATTAGCTTTATTTAATAATATATTACCAGTTCCATATAATCTTTATTAAAAAATAAGACAATAAATGATTTTATTTTTTAAATTTGACTGCATTCTTGTTTCATTCAATTTCTAAATGTTTACTTTTTGATTTATGAATTATAACAGACTGATGGGAAAAAAAACATTATTTTGCTGTTACTTTTTTAAAATTGGTTTTATTATTATTCAACAATTTCTTGCTTTTTGTTAGTTTTTATTAGTTGTAATTTTTATATAAACATTTAACTTTTAAAATAAGGGTTTTACAACAACATCACCATCTTCTGTTATATTTGGGCCTCCATGCTCATCTATTTACAGTATATGATATTGGTGGAGGGGGCCCACATCAATATTTTTTCAGGGGGCCCCGAATCCTCTAGCTACGGCCCTGGTCATGTGCTTTGAAGAAGGCATGGCTTTGGAGACGCTCTGAAGGGAGGGTGGATTTCATGCTTTGAAAGATAACTGGCTATTGCTAGCCTCTCTGAAAATTGCCCACCCTACCTTTAATATTTATAACGACATGAGGGTGAGTAATTAATGCACGAATTTTCATTTTTGGGTGAACTAACACTTTAAATGCTAAAACTGGGCCTGACTAAAGAAAAAGCTGACCAATAAAGATCTATAGAAAGATGACCAACGTTGTTTTCATACAATAAACTATAACAGCCTCAGACTCACCACTGCTCACAACACACTCAAACACTTACATAGCTTTGCTCTTGTATGAGAAAGCAGAAGCAGACGCCAGCCAGTTACTTAGCAACCACTATTCACTTCCATGGCAATGCTATAAAAAGAAACAACAAAGAAAAAAACGGGAAGATGGTGATCACGGCAGAAATGTGTTAGGGAGTGTGTCAAAAGAATTACACACAAGAACCTATTTTGACCTCCACAGATGTACTGTGCATTGAATATTAGATTTAACATGCTTTATTTACAGTCTTCTGCTGTAAAACATTGTTTTAAGTATAACATAATTTCCATTCAATAAATGATTCCTCTCTGATTCCTAATATAATATACAAACTGGCCATCCATAACTGATCAGCATCCTCTTTTTTGATAATACAAAGGATTTTGTTGAATATGCAATTAAGGTCTGCTCTGTAATTGCTTCTTCATAGATTTCCTTTCCCATCATTTATTTCCCCCCTGCTTTTCTTCAAGTATTCAGATAGTTTTTTTTCTCACCTTTTACATTTACAGCCCTGGATGTCATTATGGAAGGAAGTCAATGGTGACAGACACAGCATGTCCTGCTGAGAGAGAGAGAGAGAGAGAGAGAGAGAGGAGAGGGAGAGAGAGAGAGAGAGAGAGAGAGAGAGAGAGAGAGAGAGAGAGAGAGAGAGAGAGAGAGAGAGAGAGAGAGAGAGAGAGAGAGAGAGAGAGAGAGACAGACAGAGTACAGATGCGACACTTCGACTGTTTGCACATTAAAGCATAGTTCACCAAAAAATGTATATTCAGGCATCATTTACTCACCCTCATGTCGACCTTTATGAACACAAAGATTGTTTGTAAATTGTCCAAACTGCTCTCCATCAGCATACCTGGGGTTGTCAAGCTTAACATGTACAAACAGTATGATAAAAGTAGTCAATATAACTCATGCACCATATTAAAAGCCTTCCAAAGCCATTGATAGTTCTGTGTGAGGTGCAGACCAACATTTTAGCTTTCATTTCTCATTCATTTACAATGTCGTGTCATGTGTGGGATGCTGCAAAAGACACCAGACGTGAGCATAATGTTCAAAGACACTTATCAAGTGAATGTTTACATAGATAAACAATTAAAAAGTTGCTTGAAAATGAAAATACGTGAGATGCAGGGCAGTGGAGGTACGACGCAAGGTCTCAACTATGAAGACGCTTTTTTTTTTTTTTAAGTTAGGGGCAGTTCACACAAGAGTGCATTTTTGCATTCCACTACAGCATTTTCTAATGTTTTTCTATGTAAACATGCGTTAGGCAGACATGTTTGACCATTGAGCTAGCGTCTTTTTCGGCGTCTCATGTATGACCCAACATTATAAAAATACTGCGCTCAAGTTAAAGGTGCACGGTTATAAAACAAAACCATAGAAGAACATTGTTTTGGTTGTGCTTTGGCCCTACATGACTGTGCGGATGAATACTGTTCTTTCTCATAACTAAAAATAGAGAGAGATTATCCTACTGCTCATAAAACATTAATTATAGGCTTCCAGTTTAGATGGAAAGGATCTTTGGCTGACTAGCTGAAGACGTTACTGTAGCTTTACCCATTAATAGACACGATACTTCCTTGAAAATAAACTCCAGCACAGCTTCAACAACCATAATGAAACAACCTTTCACAATATATATGCTTTACAGTGAACTCTGTTAGAGAGCTACATATGGTAATGTATCTGTTCAATAAAATACCTTATTCACCTGTTGAGTAATAAAAATGCCATCTTTGTTTCGCTTTTACCCAACATCTGAAATCCCTCAGTTCTCGCCACCTCTGCAAACCCAAGCTAATGTTGATTCTTGTTTTATTACGAGCTCTATCGTTCTCTTTTCTCCAGCAGACTCTCCTCTGTTCAGCGTTTGTTTTAAACGGGTGATTCTCCTGAGGTTGGAGATTTAGCTGCTCCGTCAACCTTTCTCTCTCGTTGTGACAACTAACCTCTGCAATTCCCACATCAGACACACACACACACACACACACAACTAACCTCTTCCACTCTCGCACCACAACTTTTCTCGCAACTTTTCTCTATTTACTGCTATGACGAGGCGCACGGACAAGTGACGTATGTATGCAATTCCCAGCGAAAAGCATCCCGACGGGTCTAAAATATAAACACTTATAATAGGCTTACCATAGTGAATCAGGGTAAGACATGATGTGTTGATGTATTGACTTAAATTTTGTTCATTTTAAAGACAGTGGTTCAACAGTAATAGTTCAGTTCTCATAATGAGCAAATGGAACATCAGAATGTCATTTACCTTTTGTTGGATTTGTATGGGCTGTAGTTTCCTTGTCTAAATGTTTGGTTTTGCATACAAAAATACACTTACAAAAGTTTCTCTTTTTAAACTTTATTTGTAGACTTCATAAACCAATCAATAGTGCATTCCTGGACTGACTTGCGGGTAAACGTTTGCAGTTCGCAGGTCTTCTGATGTCCGGTGGAAGCATGTACGGTACTTCCCAAAGAGGCATTGAATGACTGCAGTAATGCATTAACATTGTAGTAACCGGAACAACCAGAGGGTCCAAGTCTCTCTCTCCAGAACAGGCAAGAAAAAAAGGAAAAAGAAACCAGTGGATTTGTCTCTTTCTTTCAGGACAGTAGGGTACCCTCACCCCTTCTTCCTCTTCAGCGAAATCCCTATTGCAATTCTCTCCAGACACATCCCAGACGACCTTTCTTTCTGGAGGTCAAAGGGCAAACCCTGAATCCTTGGACTGGCAATCAGACAAAAAACAAGGCTAAGACATCACAAATAAGCCAAGATACAAGAGGAAAACTCAACATATACACAGGTACAAAGCTGCCCCTCACAATGTTAAATATATTTTCCATAAATCTTCTTTATGTATCCTTCTCATTTTCTCTCTCACATATTGATAAAAAAACGATTTAATAAAGTAAAGCTTTCGACAACCATTTTAATATGTCTTTAAACCGCACAAGTCTACTTTGACATTCAACAAACACATACCTCAAGTGACATCCAAGAAAAAGTAAAGTACAGTTAAGTTTATTTGCTTGTCCATAAACCAGTTTGTGCTTTTGTTGTTGTCTATTGACAACAGTCAGATTTAATGTTTCTCCATCTGTGCAGAAAGAGATCCAGCACATGGGGACATATGGACCACAGCTGAAAGAAGCAAAGGTGTTGACCGATATTCCATACAGGACATTGTCAGCATTGCTCGGTTATAGACGAAATTACCTTTATCATGTACAGAAATCCAAAGAACATATCAAAGGTAAGGTGGAGCCACAAAACAGAGGAGACAAGAGACAGCTGGAAAGAAGGAAAGTGTCAGAACAGCCAACACACTCTCATGGCAGTTCGTAACCACTTTACATTTTGGTGTATGAATTTGTACAATGTCATTTGTAGGATTTCGTACGATCTGCTTACGGCCCACTGAAGGTTGGGTTTAGGGGTCGGGTTAGAGGATGACCTTCATGCTTACTTTTTTCGAAAAAATCATACGTTTCCGTACAAATCACATCATACGAAATTGCCACCACGCAAAATAGTTACATTATCTCATGAGGATCGGGTTGGAACAGCACAGAAATTGATCACTGGATTTCTCATGCCAATGTGTTCATGACTACATTATCAAGAGTTGATTTGAGCATTAAAAGGTGCACTAAGTAAGCTTTTGGGTTACACTTTATTTTGATGGTCACCTTTAGACATTCTGTTGACTATAAGTACTGTTGCACCTACATGTCAACTAACTCTCATTAGTGTATTAGGGTGTGTTCACACTTGTAGTTCAGTTCCTTTGGTCCGGACCAAAAAAAAAAGAAAGAATTTGTCCTGGTCCTCTTAAAGTTCACATTGACATTTTAACACCGAAGCTAAAGGCATAGGGATGTGTTCACAACCTTATTGGACGGCTTTTATTTAGTATATTTCACGACAGAACTTACCGAACATCCAAAACAATGCTGTACCCTGGGCTAAATGCACTTGTTGTATGTGCGTAGCCTACATATGATGGTATTTTGACCAGTTGAGAACTCGTGAATAGCTTATAAAATGTGTAAAGGAGTCAAAACAGCGGCAGGAATCCCTCCGTCACACACACACACACACACACACAGATCTGCTGCGAGTAGACGCGGTTCTGATGCCTGTACTGTTCTGTGATGGGCACCATCGCGACTATGACAAGAAAAAACAGGTGTGCTTAAGCATTCTGTCCTTTTTAGGGTCGCATCTTGTGACATAATGTCCTGTTTTTGGTTTGTTTACATGTCTTACGTGTCTTTGTTTACATGTCTTGCATGTCTTTGGTCCGTGTCGTGTTCATATTTAATTCTAAACGCACAAGTTTGTTTGGAAGCGGGCCGAGGCCGCTGAAAAGCTTGTTTGGTGTCACCAGGGTTCGGATGGCAGCGTTCACACTTATTCAAATGAGCCGCACTAACAGATCATTCGCACCAGGGTTCGTTTTAATCGAACTAAACATGAGTATTGAGTTGAGTATTAGTAGACTGTTAGGGGTGGGGGTGGGGGTAGTAGAATAAGCTGACAAAGCTATACTTGCAAAGTGACTTATAGTCAGTAGAAAGTCTGTTGGAGAACGATCACAGTAAAGCAGATATTAAGCAGACACTCCACTAATAATCTAATGAGTTAGTTGACATGTTGGTGCAACGTTACTTATAGTCAACAGAATGTCTAAAGGGGACCATCAAAATAAAGTGTAACCAGTTTTTGTTTTTATTCATCCCAGAGAAGTATATACTGACACCTACTGGTGAGGATATATGATATTTATGTATTCGTTTGTTTATGTTTTGTGAAGTGCATTGAGCACTGAAAAAGTACTATATTATAATGAACATATTATTATTATTATTGATATTGTTGTCTTTATTACTATTAGAAATGTTGATTTCAAAATGGCGGCCCCTATGAGTGGGCAACCCACTCCATGTGGAATAAATCAGCTTTTATTAGACTACTGATATGACTGGAGTCTTGATTGCATGTGAGTATTCATCATTTTTTGTTATATAAACTAAATAAAAGTTATGCTCAGTGTAGGTATTAAACTTTTGAATGAAGAAAAAATAACAATGCACCTTATTTTATCAGTGCCACTGCAATAAAGAGATTAACTAGTTTTGAATCTCATCAGTGCGTCTTCTCATCTGAATCCCCAGAGTCCCACTGACACAATTAAATCTGCCTGATATTAGGTCAGATTCATAATTTCATCTGTCTTCCCCCATCTTCTCAAAGCCATTAATCCAAACTAGACTGACATGAGCTGTCAAAGGCATCTGCACATTCAAATGCATTCAACAAAAGATCATCAGAGCTTTCATAACAAACCACGAAGAGGAGGACAAACTCGTAATGCTTTTGTGAAACATTAATGGTTGTCACAACTACAATTCTCAGAGTTTTACTTATCGCTTTTTTGTAACACTGATGTTTGGGGTAAATATATATTAAGTTTCACAGACCTTATCAAGCACTTCGTATGTTGTGGATCCCGTTTCTTGCGGAAACACAAGCGTTTCAATATGGCTCCATTAGTTATTAATATTCCCACAGGCTGCATAACCATTGTGACATCATCAGGAAGCTCTTAAAGGGGCGGGGCTAAGCGACAGTCCAATACAAGGAAATGGACAACGAGGTTCACAAAACACCTGCTAACATTAGTACGGAGAATGTTGTACCTTTGAGAAAGGGAAAGATAACAACTTGCTCAAACCACTATAGTACAGCAAACTGAGAGGAAAAACAAAATCGATATCAAAGGACAAATTACAAACACTTGAATTAGCCCTTGAATTGAAACAGTTCAGAAATTGAGTTGAGATGTGCCCAAATTCAAGAGAGAGAAAAAGGAGACAAGCATTGACAGGCGAGCGTGAGATCTAGTTGTGAAACATTGCTTTTCCTCTGTATTGAGTAGAGAGGGTATTTCTCAATGGATCAGAGTGAGTTCAAAGGTCACTGGCCTAATCGTTGACCTTCATCATCTGCAAGTATAAGTAGCAGTGTGGCTTTGATACGTGTGCTTTCACTCTATTCTTTACCTACAGACTCAATTCAGCCACCCATGTTTTTCATTATGCACATTTTAATATCCTTTCATTTTAAATTCTAATGTCAGATCCCCCCCCCAGTGTTTATACAATTATAATAGAGCATTTCCTCTTTTTTTTTTCGTTGACGCGTTCTTCGTTCATCAGTCAGATTCTCAATACCTGGGAAATGAAAGCACCGGGGACGTTGGATTTAAAGGGACAGAGCGAGAAAAGACAGTCGCTGGGTGCTGTGCTGTAGCTGTGCCCGTTTCAGTCCGCTTTCAGAGGGCACATGTGTCCTGGTTGTCCACGGGATGGGGGGCATTGTGGGAAAAGGGGGAGAGACTCGAGAGGAGAGGTTTTCTATCCGGGTTAGAGCGAGGCATGAGGGGCAGAGCAGTGGGTGTCTTTAACCCAAGGACTCTTTCCCGCTCTCACGCACCTGATGACTGCTCTTACTCATCTTCATCTCCGTCAGCTGGATGTATCGCAGCACGTTTGTGTCTGGATAGAGAGAAGATGAAGTACAGAAAATAAGAAGGGAGGAAGAAATAAAGACACCAGCATCTAGCTGCGTTCACACTGGCCCTTTTACACCTGGTGTTAAGATTTAATACCAGGTTAATCGGTTTGTTTGATCGCATCACAGGCAGACGAGGGAAACATACACTATAAACAATGATCGTGATTTTAACAGTAAAAGACTGTAAAAATGCTACGGTGAAAAACTATTAATTGGTTAACAGAAAGTTTCCGCACTATATACGCGAATAACTGTGATATATCTAACCGTACATTTAATGTATTTTTACTGTAAATTCGGTTACATTTATAGTTTTTGGATAAGTCATTGTATAATTTACAGTGAAAAAACGTAAATTGACATTCCCACAATTCCTTGCGTGACACTTCACATTTGATGCATTTTGTTGAAATCATAGTTTTTCTTTGTTTTTCTAATCGATTATGTACATTAGGGTTTTATGTTACATTTAATGTTGTTAAATTAATGTTTATTGCATTTTTTTTTTCATTTTATGTGTGTTTAGTGTGTGTGTGTGTGAATGACACTGTGCAGCCTCTATATATTAGTATTAACTTTCTTGTGGAAAAGCTGCTTGTGATGAGCTTTGATTGATCATGTGACTCTCATCTCCGCTGTGATTGGTGGATGTCAGTGTATTACAATGGTACAAAACAGATATTAGTACTTCAATAGGTCGGTAAATTAACATTATAGCAGATAATGAAATATGTTTTTTACTGTAAATTTAAGTTAAGCCTGTAAAACCTAAAATGTTGCTACCTTATTTTACGGTAAATTTCTGGCAACCACAGTAAATTACCGTAAATTTAACTAGATTTTTTTTACAGTGTAGATGAGTAGGCGTCTTTTGCAGCTGTTTGATCACATGAGCTTTAACACTACGAAAGCAATCCGGTCGGATTTCGATTTCGAGTGGACAAGCTCAAAACGTTTTAGACCCTGTTTACACCTGTATTTAGCGTTGTCCACTTGTGACGCGATCAACCAAAACGCATCTTAATACCAGGTGTAAACAGGGTCTTCGTTACTGCATGTTGCCAGTGGCTGGTGATCACCTGCTGCTAAAAAACATGTTGGAGGGAAAAGACTAAATATTTATGGAATCAGAACATAAAATGCTTAATATTAAAGATGAACGAGAAACAACGAGTGCTCTTTGCCGTCGCGGCTATTTATCTGCAGTGACAGTGCAAGCGTTGGTCTATTTGGGTTCACGAAACCATTTAGGCTAGAACCACTTTCACTGTATGTACACAGAAACATATCATAAATTAAAGGAAAGTTGCTAAAACTTTTGCTACATCACACCGCCAACACTCTCCACTACAGGATGCATAGATGGATCACATGTGCTCCACTGACTCCTATTGGTTGTTGCTCCCAAAAGCCGCTCTTCATTTGCATAAAGATAAACATAACTTTGTTGCATTGCCAATGGTCACTGTCAGAAATCGCCAGCTCTCTATTGAAAATCAATGTCGCTGCGTGTCGCTGGCAGTGTGAACGCAGCTTAAGACTAAACCTTCTTAAAATCTTTAGTTGCTTCAGTAAGCATGCACATGAACAAACATAAATACAGGTAAATGGTTTATAACATAACAGCCATAATATAACACTAGACATGCACATATTCTATATATCAGTGGTTCTGAATGTTTAAGGTCGCAGAATATTCGTTATTGTTAACTAAAACTATTATTAAAATTTATTGAAATAAAGCTGAAATAGCATAAGGAGATATTGTGAGTGTAATGCAAATTATTATAATTTTTATTTTATTTATTCTTTTCTCATTTACATTTTATTGGTAATACTATATTGAGAACCTCTTTTTTTTCTTCTTCAGTATGTAAAATACTTATCCAATGAAAACATTCTGGATTGTATGTTGTATGATGGGACCTTGAACCTTTTATTGACTTGAAAGGACAATTACAATTATTCTCCTGATATTATTATAAAGGAAGGAAAAGAGGGGGGGGGGGGGGGGGGACTGGAAGAAGGGGGAAAGTTCTTTCTCTCTCCTCTCACTCCTTTGTACTGACCGGGAGGGGACATGTTCGGTTCACTTATTTTTGTCGTGGCCACAACATAGAAACTCGTGGGAACGTGATATTAAGTCGTGGGAACGTCATAATATCTTGTGGGAACGTCATATTAAGTCGTGGCCACGAGATCATTTTGTTGAGGTAACGACATCATTATGTCGTGGCCACGCGATGCAAAGTCGTAGCCTCGAGATCATATGTTGAGGGAACGATATATTTTTTCTCGTGGCCACGACTTCATATTTTGAGAGAACGACATCATTTGTCGTGGCCACGAGTTGAGGGAGCCACAGCGGCCAATACTGTAACCGTATAGCATTGACTGGGCTACAGCAGAGGAGATGACAGAAGAAATAACATTTTACTTTAAATTAGGAATGTCATATAAAGATATAGTGCGGTCTTTGGCATTAAGACATGGGTACGTTATAAGTGAAAGACACATGAAGCGCATTCTTAGACTTTTTTGTCGCACGCATATTTAGGGACCGTCTCAAAATTACATGCGACATTGGCATAAACGTTTCTAACTTAAATAGCATTTGAAGACAATGACTTACAGCCATAAAACCAACTGTACATTGTTCACCCAGGTCTCATGTATGATGCACACCTTTTAGATTTTTTATATTTATGACAATAAACTGCTAAATCATATGCAAATATTGCTATGTATTTCATTACTGTCACATACCTGACACCTAGATGAACAATGTACAGTTGGGTTTTATCACTGTAAGTCATTGTCTTCAAATGCTATTGAGCTTTAAATATGTTCATATTCTGTATATGATCCCATACAGTAGTGAAATACATAGCATTATTTGCATATGATTTAGCAGTTTACTGTCATAAATATCAAAAATATTAAAGGTGTGCATCATACATGAGACCTATATGAACAATGTACAGTTGGTTTTATGACTGTAAGTCATTGTCTTCAAATGCTATTGAGCTTTAAATATTGTCATATTCTGTATATGATCCCATACAGTAGTGAAATACATAGCAATATTTGCATGATTTAGCAGTTTATTATCATAAATATCAAAAATATTAAAGGCGTGCATCATACATGAGACCTATATGAACAATATACAGTTGGTTTTATGACTGTAAGTCATTGTCTTCAAATGATATTGAGCTTTAAATATTGTCATATTTTGTGTATGATCCCATACAGTAGTGAAATAGGCCTACATAGCAATATTTGCATATGATTTAGCAGTTTATTTTCATAAATATCAAAAATCTAAAAGGTGTGCATCATACATGAGACCTGGGTGAACAATGTACAGTTGGTTTTATGACTGTAAGTCATTGTCTTCAAATGCTATTGAAGTTAGAAACGTTTATGCCAATGTCGCATGTAATTTTGAGACGGTCCCTAAATATGCGTGCGACAAAAAAGTCTAAGAATGCGCTTCATGTGTCTTTCACTTATAACGTACCCATGTCTTAATGCCAAAGACCGCACTATATCTTTATATGACATTCCTAATTTAAAGTAAAATGTTATTTCTTCTGTCATCTCCATCTCTGCTGTAGCCCAGTCTATGCTATGGTACGGTTACAGTATTGGCCGCTGTGGCTCCCTCAACTCGTGGCCACGACAAATGATGTCGTTCTCTCAAAATATGAAGTCGTGGCCACGAGAAAAATATATCGTTCCCTCAACATATGATCTCGAGGCTACGACTTTGCATCGCGTGGCCACGACATAATGATGTCGTTACCTCAACAAAATGATCTCGTGGCCACGACTTATAATCACGTTCCCACGACTTAATATGACGTTCCCACAAGATATTATGACGTTCCCACGACTTAATATCATGTTCCCACGAGTTTCTATGTTGTGGCCACGACAAAAATAAGTGAACCGAACATGTCCCCTCCCGGTCACCGTACCTTTGAGACTATTGGGAGAGTAACCCCTGATTTGACATTAACAGTTTGTGAACAACATAATTGTATGTTATACCCCTAGTGACCTGTTTGTTCTGTTCTTTTGTGTTTTACTAAAATCCATGTAAAACAATAAAAAATAAAAGTTGGGGAAAAAAAGAAATAAAGCTGAAAAAAAAAAAAAATTATATTAGGTGAAAAACTAACTGAAATAAAACAAGTTGAAGTTATAAATTTCTAAAATAAAAAAAAACATTTTTTTTAAAAGAAATAATAAAAATGACAAAAGCATGAATTAGTGAAAATATAAAAATGAAAGCTAATTCAAAATATTAATAAATACCATAATTATATATAAATAATACTAAAATAACATTGAGTCGTGGCTGTTTTGGAGCAAATACTATATTAATAAATATTATGCATAATAATAATATACAGTGTTTGATTTAAAGGGCATTTTGGTTTACTTTTGTATAATAAACTTTATAAAATTATTTTTTAATTCATGCACGCTCATTTCTCATATATTTTTATAATACATTACCTCCGCATCACCTAACACTCACTTTAAGTTAATCTTCAAAAACATTAATAATTTTTTAACAGTTAAATGTAAACTTTAGCAAATCCCAAAGATAAATATCCTTTTTCAATGTTATAAGTTCTGTATCTAATTTCACTGGTGGCATTTAAAAAAACATTTATTTAGACAAAACACAAAATATTGGCCACAGCATGAAGATAATTAGCAGCTCATCAGTATCAGCCAGAATTGTAATATTGGTGAATCCCTCATACACAATTTAGTGTTGAGTCACAGTTTAGTGTTGAGTCACAATGCAAAAGCATTTGAGAAGCGCCACTGTATATGATATTAAAGCGATCAGAAAGCCCACCTGTGGGTTCACGGCACTTGGCATCGCGTAGGTAACGCAGGGCACACTCGTAGTCTCCAAGGTGGTAGAAGGCAATCCCAGCACGGTACATGGCCTTAAAGTGATCCTGCTGGTGTCCGAGGACCTTCAAACAGTATTCCTTCACCCGCTCATAATTCACCAGCTCCGACTGCAGCAAGCAGGCTATGAGGAACGAGAGAGTGGACAAGAGAAACAGAAGAAAGGGGAATTAGCACGATGAAAAGGACAGGACTAAACAATAGCACAGCTGAAATAAAATAAATCAACAAACAGCTAGGGAGAAAAATAGACATGAAATATATTGGTACAAAACCCTGGTGTGAGAGATAAAGCAGAATTAAAGGGTAGTGTGTTTTCTCACAGTCATCAGTTGCACTGAAGTTCTGAGAGCAGCAGTTTTTAATGTGATTGGTTTCAGATAACCACATTAGCACAAAGTGAGGGTCTAATTGCATCTTTTAGCCACTCTAGGCTCAATGACACAGATGAAGTAATTGTTTTATCTGCTGTCTAAAGAGAAAATAAACCAAACGAGACACATCCTAATCTAAAGCTGCGGCTTAAAAGTGTTGGATGTGTCTGAAAATGTGCATGCTGTATCTAACAGGGATGCAGGTCTAAAGGGTTTATATATAACCACAATAAAAAAAATATTTGATGAATCTAATGACAGATCAGATATAGCAGATAATTATATGATAATTTTCCACATCCATTTTTAATATGTCATTGAATTAATTAAATGTTGGAGTCTTAGTTTAAAAAAAACAAAAAGAAAACGCAGCTAATTAGAAGCATTGGCCCTGAAAGAACATCTGCACGGCAAATGAATTACTGCAGCGCCTGCTGGGCAGCTGGTGTGTGTTTCCAACCCTTCATCCGATGAGGGTTATTTATTCCAACAGCAGATGACATGGCTGGACACTGATGGCAGGAGCTGGGAAACTCAATTTCATATTTCAATTTAAGCTCAATGGTTGTGTTGTGTGTGTGTGTGTAGCATGTGAACACCCTGCAATATATATATATATATATATATATATATATATATATATATATATATATATATATAATATATATATGAAGACTTCAGATGCAAAAGCCTCTAAGTGCCATCTGAAATTTCCTTCTAGAATGATCATTTTGATCAAGCTTGTATGTTTATGTTCACTTATCTCACTTTAATGGCAATGAAAATGGCCTATTAATTGTCATTAAAGTGAAATTACTGAACTTAAATATACGAGATTGATAAAAAAAAACTCATTTTAGAAGAAAATTTCAGATGGCACTTAGAGGCTTTTGCATCTGAAGTCTTCATATATATATATATACAGTATATATATATATATACAGTATATATATATACTGTATATATATATATACTGTATATATATATATATATATATATATATATATATATAAACATGTATTTCTATTTAATTTTTAATTTTAAGATTTAATTTTATATTTATATGGTATTTATTTTTATTATTAAGGTTTAGTAGGGTTCATTTGAACTATTAATTCTTGCCATCATCAAATATCAAAGTACAGTGAAACCACAGTAAAAATCTATGATCTTGCTGTATCTCATAAATGTGTATCTAGTTCAACACCTGTTTACAGCATCAGTGCGGCGCCACTCTTGAGGTCTGACCCTTGCCAAGGTTAATGTCTGTCAGTGCATTCCAGAGCCTGCTGACCAACACACACACACTGACAAAAGATGCAGCTTTATACTGGCAATCTCACTCTGTCCTTCCCTGTTACCTTCCTCTAACCATCACTCATCCTGTCGCTGAAACCCATGTGAAAGTCCTGAGTCAGGGATTTCGGCAGGACATCAGTAGTGACCGAGCACAGGACAGAAAACATCAGTCCACGACGATTCTCACCACCACACATAGTCTACACTGAAAGTGCCAAACCGGCAGTAGATGAACTCGACACAACCATCTGTAAAAATCACAAATAAATGAGTGACAGACCAATATATGGGTCAGGATCAGGATGATTTAAAATGCAGATCGCAGATAAGAGGAAGGCCGTGTCGTGTGCTGCTGTAGAGACATAAACTAATATAAAGCAAACATCTGCTGACGGCTGTTAACAGCTGTTAAATCAGACACATATAGTCAGTGGAGGAAAAGGGGAGAAAAACATGTTTTGCCGAACCTAATGAAGGTTATAAAGACAGAAGGACTAACTAATAAGAGCAGCGTTGAGATAAACGATGATTAGATGACAAATTAAAAGCTTTGAGAGAGAAAAATCTCATCTAAATGAGTTCATTATGGCTGAAATTTCATTCCAACTAGAGTTCATCAATCCTTTCTCTCCCACTATCTTTTTCGGCTTTTTTCATTTGTTATAATTTCCCTCAAGATAACACAGTACACATTTCAGAACACAAAACGTACAACAACATTTGGCTTTAGGTTTGTATTGAGTTTCCCCCAAGACAATACAGAAATTTACTTATAGATTAAAAAGTGCAGTAAGTGATTTCTGAGAAACGCTGTTGAATGTGTATCAGACCGAGCGCCAAAACACACTTGTAGCCAATCAGCAGTAAGGGGCGTGTCCACTTATTAGAGGGAGGTGCCTGTGTTGGGGGCGGGGCTATTGATATAGGGGTGTGACCATTTTGGGTAGGGGCGTGTTTGTTTTGGTGATTTCAAAAATCAACAACGTTTCTCAGAAATCACTTTCTGCAGCTTTAAGGGTGTCATTTCATGCGTCTTAACCGTGATCTCCAGTGATAACTGGGCAGGCATGCCTCTTTTGGTCTGGGATGGAGAGAGAGAGAGAGAGAAACTGCCTTTCGGCACACCACCATCACGCTCATCGAGCGTCCTGTCCATCTTCATTCTGGGCAACTGAAACCCTGGCGAGCGCTCAGTGTATTCAGTTTCAGGCAATAATGGTCTAATGGATCCTAACTATTGTGATATCCTGATCTTTCTCTCTGGGCCTTTCTCTCTTTCCACAACACACCTACAAGCACACACACACTCTGCAGCCTGATTCATCACACAAATGGATAAGGTGTGGCGTTGTGGATACTGAGGACTGCACTTAAGTGTCTGCTGAGTGGCTCTATGCATGTAATAATGATGGCATCACATATTAATGGACCCGATGCTCTTTATGCTACATCATAGTTATATGAGAACATAACTGCACAGCTTAAACCAGAGCTGGTCCTCAAACACTAACAGGGTCAATCTCGAAATAATCCAACTTTACTAATGGGGTTTGATAGATTTGTCACCCTTGATGAAAATCACAAATCTGGTCTGCGATTTATTAACATAGAGACAAGTCGGTTCTCTTTCATGGTTCATTAGTTTTCAATCAAAAATTGATTCTTGTGCAAAGAACCCCAAAAAAATGGTATGTAACCCAAAAGCACAGGCTACAGTGGTTCGGCCACGAATGCCGAATGAATGAACAACGCTTACTTTACCGACTACTTGTACGAACTGGAAGGCCCAACTAATGGTGGCTAAGAAACCTTGGTAAAAAAAGATAGAGGCTGACACCAAAAACTAAATGATGCTTAAATGCAAAGCTTTCAACCGCCAAACTATTATACAAAACTTTTGCAATCCAGCGGCACCAAGAGCAACGTATTGGTTTAGGGACAAATCTTGTCCAAACGTTTGCTAAGGAACTTGCTAAGAGAATGTTTATTTTTGGGAAAACTATCCCTTTAAGATGATTTTGAAGATTGCTGGCTAGAGTTTTCCAAAAACTGAACAGGTGCAGGGACAGCTGTTGTGTGTGTGGGAGAGAAAGACTTGCAATAGGATCGGTTAGCAAATGTTCAGGATTCCCCTCATTTTTACACCTTCACATAAGAAGAGAAACCAACATGGGCAGAAAAGCTACCGGTTAGTCAGTAGAAAGGAAGGGAAATGAGCAAAGCAGGAACGTTGTGGTTTGTGGAGCGCAGAGAATAGCAACAAGGTGAGGGAGTGAGAGCTGGAGGGTAATCGATTTCAACCGCCTCCTACAGGAACATCCATCTCTCTCTCTTTTTTGCAATTTTTGTTATCTTCTCTCCCTCTCTGAGCCATTTTCCTCTATTGACAGGTGCGGGGCTGACAGCATCAGGTAGAGGAGTGGAACGGTGTTGGTTTGTGGTGATTGCCCTGCTGTCACTCGGGTGGTAATTAGTTCTCTCAGTGCTTAATGGCTGATGCAGGGACCCATCAGTCTGAATGACATCTTCCCTCCCTCTGTGTCCTTTCTCACCCGCATCCTGACCTCGTCTTGATCCTACGCTTCACCTACGCCACTGATTAACATCTACTCTCAACATAGCCAGACCTTTTACTAAACGGCAAAGGTCTGGTCCACACTGCAGCTTATTCTGAACAAGAAACAACATGAACAAACTTTGAAATGATGGATGGATGGATGGATGGATGGATGGATGGATGGATGGATGGATGGATGGATGGATGGATGGATGAATGGAAGGAAGGAAGGATGGATGGATGGATGGATGGATGGATGGATGGATGGAAGGATGGATGCATGGATGGATGGATGGATGGATGGATGCATGGATGGATGGATGGATGGAAGGATGGATGGATGGATGGATGGATGCATGCATGGATGGATGGATGGATGCATAAACAAACACAACTTTATTTTCAGAATTTCTCATAAAAAAATATACCGCTGGTTACATAACGACATCCAATCAGAATAGAGCTTGCCAGATCGAGAATATACTGAGGCTTCATCCTCTTCTCCATCTCACCTAGTGATCTAGTCAGATCTAGTCAGCACAAGCAACCACATATGACATCGCACATTAATGTGTTCACAGTTTACAGTGCAATGATAAACATATGACTCATTTTACCCATTTTTGCATGATGCGTTTGCTTGTTTACTTAGTCACATGATATCAATATCATATAAAACACAGCAGTATAAGCTTCCCTCCTCATGCAGTTTTTAATAAGGCAGTAGCTCAACTCTTAGCAAACAAAACATATAAACCCTAAACAGAAACAGTGACAGACTGCTTTAAAAGCAACAATAGCAGGTCTCAGAATAGTTTAGCAGCGGATGAGCTTGAGAGGGTTTTCAGCCTTATTTAACAAGGCTGAGGGACCCTGAGCTCACATGTATAATTCAAACATTAGCAACTGCTAAGTGCTAGTTCCTCTCCCTGCACTGAAGCCTGTTGATAATGGCCTTGTCAGTCGGTGCACTGTGGCTTGAAGGACGCTGCCCTAAATCATGACTTAGCAGCCACCATCGACTGTCTTTTCACCCATCCATCCTTCTATCCCTCCCTCCTCCTCTCCACAGCTTCTCCTCTTTAGCGCTCTATTTCTGATTAGGAGAAAATTACCTATTCATATTGAATGAATCTCATTTCCTCTCCGAGTCTGGCAACCGCATAGTCACTTTACCCATTTTCATTTATCATATCGCATACAAAATCATCTTCCTTTCACAGTCTTTGTTCTTATTATATTCACATTTACCACAAATTTAATACGTTTCTAACAGTTTACAGGTGCTATAAATAAATGTCCATGTATAACAGGCAAACATACGCATAACACACCTGACAGATATCACTGGATAAAAAGAGAAACCAGAAAACTAGCCAATCGCAATCATTTTTCACATTCGCAAAAGAGTACAAGAGTGTTCGTCCACTTATAAGAGGCTTGGTTCTGGAAGTATTTTCCCCATTCATTTAAACTTTATTAAAGAGATATAAGCCATGAAGCAAACATTTGAAAACGGATTTCAAAATTCAGGTTTTAGGAAGTTGTCTCCGTGTAAACTACAAAAGCACAAATTTGTGAAAACAGTGAAATCATGCGCATGAGTATTACATGATCAGATTATAGGCAAGTGCAAGTTCTTTACTTGTGGACTCCCAGTCCACATTTTCCTGACATATTGCCGCTTTATAGTCCAGGGTCACATGTAGTAATAAACCAACATTATCATCCATCCAGACAAAATGGCTCAATGGCAATGCTTTCGCCATCTTGCTTGTTTGTATTCACCGCTCTGTGGAAGAACGCATAGATGTGCAGGCGTGTAGAGTTTCTTTACAAAGTCACATCGCCATCTACTGGCCTGGCAGCAGAATACAGTGTTTTAGACCCCTGTTTACACCTGGTATTAAGATGTGTTTTGGTCGATCAGATCACCCGTGGATGACGCTAAATACAGGTGTAAACTGGGTCTAAAATGTTTTGAACTTGTCCACTTTCCACCACTTCCAGAGGTAGTTGAAAACGCATCTGACCGTATTGCTTTGGTTGTGTAAACGCTCATGTGGTCGAATGTGATCAAACATCCACAGAAGACGTCTACTGATCTAATGCATAAACATTATGGGACGAGCTCTAGCCAGACGAGATTTAAACTGTCGGCTGGAGACACAAGTTTGGTTTGAAGATGAAAAATGTACCAAGCACAATGTTCTCTCACCATTCCTGATTTCTAACACACACTCACAGTTTTCGGCTGGTCTTGAGGCCATCAGAGCAGAAACTAAAGCTGATGCTCTCCGTTAGATCTAAAAAAAAACCTTTACATTTCCCCGTCCACAGACCCTCGCCTCAAAGAAATCAGGACAGAAGTGATTGAAAGTGGACAAAAGAGACGGATTAAAACATCAGGTGTAAACGGGTATGTGTCTCCCTCGTCTACTTGTGATCCGATTGAACAAAACGCATATTAATACCAGCTGTAAACAGGGTCTAAAACACTGTATTCTGCTGCCAGGCCAGTGTTGCATTGTAATTTTTTTATTCACAAAAACTAATTTCTCAATACTTTGCCTAGATTTGATGTCTTTATCGCTGAGATCTCCCTTTTTGTAAAATCTCTTAAACTCATTGACTTAAGAACTATATATTTTTCTTACTGGTTGAGGTGACATTGTTATTTCTCTGTATTTTTTTTTTCATTTTATGTTAATATATTCAATGCAGTGCTGTTTCTTTTCTTGCAATAAAAAAAAAAACAGTTTCTCTATGGAGAAAATGAATGTGAATGTTACTGGTGGAAGGGGTGGGGTTTGGAGAAAGCTCTTTAGTAAGAGACTGAAGTAACAGTGATTGCTTGAGTGTGCGATGGTGAAGTCTGCGGTCATGCACTGAACACTGAGCTCACTGCTGTTCTCTGAAGGGACTCGATGAAGCCCACTCACCATATTTTGCTTACCACCCCCTTCCCCCTCTTGTCTTTTCCCTCTGCCTTTCTCTCTCTCTCTCTCTCTCTCTGACCATCTGTAATCACAGAACGACAGCCTTGATCACCACACCATGCACATACACTCCGGGGGAGCGGACAGCATATATGACTCTGCAGTTTTTGACCTAATGAGAAAAAACAACCATCTCAGATCCTTATTTCACATTAGTACAGAATATTATCACCACTGTTGACATCTCAAGCAGACAAAATACACATTTTGCAGGTATATATGCATTAAAAAGTCCCTGGAAAGTGGGCCAGAAATATTGATGACTCATCTTCTCCACATGGGTGTACACAAATTGTTGTCCATTGGGGCGTGTGAAAATGCTCTCTGGAATGAGAATGTCCTTGTCACCTTAATTATAAATAAAAAATCACTGTTGCAACTGAACTAAAGCTGTTAAAGACTGTGATATTTCCCTCCTCTTCCCACAAAACCCTCCCAGTCATTGTTGTCTATGGAAACCAGCCTCACATCACCCCTATCTGTAGGGATTTCCCACAGTGCAACATGGTTTGCGGGAAGAAAAAGCCTAGATTGCACAGTTAGATCTGCTCGTAAGCTCCAGAAAACATCTCAGAAGAGAGAGAATCGCTGAGCATGTTTAAGAGGAGAGGATGAAATATTAATGCAGCTCACTCCCATAATTCCCCCAAACACCATATGCACATGCTGACTGTAATCAAAACATCCCGGTATGGACACTTGATCGTATGCCTGTGATTTGAAATGTGCAGAGATAGTTTTTTTATATATATTTTCCTTGATTGAATTTTGATGCTGATGTTAGAGGATGATGCTGGCTGGATTTCCAGTCGAAAGCCCTTGAGCGATGCACTTATCACCAGAGGTTTCAGTAAACCATTATGACTGTATGGAAACATCACGATGTAACTTCACTTAGACAAGGGCATTAACAGAGAATTGATGAATATGCATAATAGCGGAAAGAGATTGATATAGATCCTTAGAGAGGTCCCTTAAAGGGATGGTTTGGAGTAAAATCAACCTAGGGTCCTTTGCACCATGACCTCGAGCCAAACACCGGATGTCGAGGTCACGTCCGTGATTTGTGAAAAGCACGTAAAAGTCCTGGCAGAAAGCGATGCATAAGGATGTAGTGTAACGACGCCCAGTTACAGGAATGCACTAATATTTTGTTGGTAGTACCAGTTTGCAACAATTATTAGTTAACACTAAGTTGTCAACACTTCGGAAAAAATAATAATTTCGACGTTACACTACATCCTTATGCATCGCTTTCTGCCAGGACTTTTATGTGCTTTTCCCAAATCACTGAAGTGACGTCGACGACCGGGTTAGTGGTAGCATGAGCCGTCAGGCAAGTGTTATTTAAATAAACTCAATAAATGTACTTACAAACTTTCCAATGCCTCGTTTTATGAGTACAGAACCTATCTGTACTACTGTAGAAGTTTGGCACCATTCTGGCCATTATTAGTGGGGTAATTTACGAGATACAACCTTGGATCCATTAGCGTCTGCACTAAGCCATCCGGCTGATATCTCGAAATAAGCTCTAACTTTAATGGGGGGGGCGTTTGGCTTGAGGTCATTCGACTTGATGGCTTTAAAAATGCTAAAGTCTGGTTGTGCATAATTACCAGTATTTTTAATCAGGATATTTGAATCATAAACTGTTACTGAATATATTATATATATTTATTAGTTAACATGAACTAAAACTAAGCAATACCTATAAGGAATTTATTAATTAATGTTAATTTCTACATTTACTAATACATTAGTAAAATCAAAAGTTGTATCTGTTAACATTAATTAATGCACTTTGAAATAATATGAACAAACACTGAAGAATTGTATTTTTTATTAACTAACATTAACAAAGGTTAATAAATGCTGTAAGTTAATGTTAACTAGAATGCATTAACTAATGTTAAGAAATGAGACCTGATATTTTTTACTTTTTTTGCAGTGTATTTTCTATGGCATCAGAAAACAAATGACAAATGAACTTTTGGTCACACTATAGGGTCCAATTCTCACTATTAACTAACTATTAACTACGACTTCTGCCTCAATAAACTCCTAATTACTGCTTATTAATAGTTAGTAAGGTAGTTGTTAAGTTTAGATATTGGATAGGATTAAAGGATGTAGAATATGATCATGCAGAATAAGGCATTAATATGTGCTTTATAAGTACTAATAAACAGCCAATATCCTAGTAATATGCATGGACCCTTTAGAAGTAAATAAGGTACAAAAGCATGCACATTAAAAGCTGCCCCACTGACAGCTATACTGAGTGAGTGTAAATCAGAGATTTGAGAATTAATGACTGCAACACAGGGAGGTTTTCACTTCGACATCTCCAGGCAGAAAAGTGTTGTGTCTCGGACCCGTCGGGTTGAATTAAATGAGGAGGGCTGAGGACTGTCCCTGAATGACTCTGCGTCCTAGAAATGGCCAACAGTGAATCAGCGGTACAGCGGTCGCACACGGCTCACATTCAGAGGACAAACACCACCAGACAACAGCTTTCTGCCATGACTAGGCAGGGAACATTAGAACCTCCACTAAAGACAGCATCATTACAACTCTGTGAACAACTCGCGCACCAGGAACTATAATCATCCTGGACGTTCATGGTTATGCAGACTCAAGACATGCCCTGTTTTGCTATAGCGATATATTTAAGTTCTCAGGACCATCACACTGGCCAGCTTCCAATGATCTTAAAATATTCTTGGTGCCCCACTGAGGGTTAGGTTCATGCTTAGTTTTTTCCAAATATTGTACGTTTTCATACAACTGAATTTGCACACCAATACGCCAGAACCTAAAATAGTTATGTTTTTTTATGAGATCAGGTTGTGTTTTACATGCAATTATAATAAATGTGGACTGAAGTGTTCAAGCTGCATCACCATAAAAATATCACAAAAGTCGTCCAAGCGAATCATGCACCAAATTCCAATTCTTATGAAGTTGTGTTCATTTGTGAAGATTATCACGATGAAAAAAACGAGTAAGAATCAAAAGCTTTTGTAGATCACAGACCTTACTTTCTGCAACATTGCAAAAGCCAATGGGAAAATCCTACTGGGTTTTTGTTGAGGGAAAAACTAACTTTGGGTTGACCCAACAAAAAGACTTCATCCCAGCAGCCCTTTATTGTATTGTAAAGCTCGTGAAATGCAGCAAAATGAGGGTGAATACATGATGTCAGAACTTTCTTTTTATGTTACCAAACGAATGTTTTTAGGAAAATCCTGTTTCTGTTTGAGATAGCAATGCAACACCGGACTTTTCCAGGGTTTTTCCATTTTAAATGCTGCATCTGGAGCTGTGTGCTGCTGTCAGCATCATTACAACCATCTAGAGCTGAAACCTACAGTACTTATCTACAACACATTCACATAAATGTGCAAGCTCGCATGTAAGGGTGCAGAGCTTCCCCAAGGCGCATCAAAGATTAAAATATACAACATCACAGAGACAAACTATCCTTAAAGTCCCCCTGTGGTGAAAATCCAGCTTTTAATGTTGTTTTTATGTCTATGTGGTGTTTTTAATATGCTTTAAGACAAACCATGTGTAAATTCATAAGTCGACACCATTGCTGAGTATTTTCTCCTTAAAACTGCAGTGAACCAAAGACAGTCTCAAAAACACACTTTGAAATCGCTGGTGTTTCTGATGTCACAAACTACCTTGTAGCCAATCAGATCGACGTGTGATCGTCAACGAGTGGATCTCTGAGCTGAGTGAGTGCGTGGAGGCGGGGCTAATTTGCATATTCATAGAACCGCGTATACTAAATTAGGCAAGGGTGTAGAGTTACATACAATCTATTTTACGGTATGACGATTTTTTTTTTTCAAGGAAAAAACGTTTAAATATGTCATTTTGGTGATCAAAGATGAGTTTTAAGGGATCAAATTATTGACTACAGGGGAACTTTAAGTGTAAGTAAATCATGACAGAATTTTTGGTTGAACTATGCCTTTAATTTCGAGACACTATGGTGGCTTCTCACTCCACTAACCTGTTTACACAGTGTTGTTTGAGGTCAAGGTAAGCCTTAAGTGGCCCTTGGAGAGGTTATCTTAGCGTTGTGTTGACGCACAGGGGTGTGCTCCCTCTCTCCCTCTCGCAAACACCCATCAGTGCATGACTCAGCATCATAAGACATTACCGGGAGTTGCTAGAGTCCTTACGGGAGAGCTTTCTGTTTTTATGACATGCTTATAATAGGTTTCAACACTAACAGTTCAACAATAACTACTGTATTGCAGGATATAAAACTGCAGCATATTAAAATATCAGCTGGGGTCTGAAATATTTATTTATTTATTTTGCATGATCAAAAGTGACAGTAAAGACATTTGTAATGTTAAATGTAAAGATTTATATTAAAAACAAAGACAAATGCTGTTCTTTTACTCGTTCTGTTGTATCTCAGTTTACCACAATACATTATAAGAAATATTGAGCAGTTTGAACACTGTTAATAATTAGAAATATTAAAATGATTTCTGAAGGATCATGTGACACCGAAGACTGGAGTAATGATGCTGAAAATTCAGCTTTGCATCACAGGAATAAATTTAGTTGTTTTAGATTGTAAATAATATTTTACAATATTACAGTTTATATTGTCTTTTTGATCAAATAAATGAAGCCTTGGTGATTCATATAATCTCTCCACTGAGTTTTAGAGAGGAGGGATGTCACTACACGGAGAAAGCTGAGCTCATACTAGACATTTTAATTGCATTATCTATTCTCGAACCTTGAAGTTTTCACCTTGATACGAGTCGTGTGGCCTTAAAAATGTTCCACACTGATTTGGCATTTAGATATAATATCAATCCAGTTTTACATTTACCCAGATATTTCTGTATGATCTTTTAATACTAATAAATAATGAATCCAGATATCGAGCTCATCTCATCTCTTGAGCTCATCTCTGTGGAAAAGTGAACATATCAAACAAATATGCTTTTAACGCAAGCATATTTACCAGCCAAGTAACTCATGTTGACTAAAGCGCTCATATTCCTTCCCTTACTGCCTTTATTTCTTCATACCACTTGTTCTCTCATCCAACTTAATTGCAGTTTAAGCAGTTCTTACGGATGCCTTGCAAGCTTTCTTAGCTTTGTTGGCCAACGATGAAAAATGGCCCAAAACTTGAGAGTGCAGAGGGACCTAAACAACATGTTCAGGTTCTACAGACCCAGAAAAGGGAAGCAGGCATTCAGTCTCTCTACGCACACACACACACACACTGCCAAACCTCCTCTCATCCAGTACTTTATGATCTCTCTCATTTTCTCCTCCATCCCCCCAGGTCATGGCAGAGCGCTATAACATAATACAATGTACTGTACAGTAAGTAAAGCCTGTGCCCAGAGGAACCCTATGGCGATGCCATGCCATCTGCGGGCCTGGCACCAGCTCAACAACCACCATGATAATAACAGACACCTCACCCCGTCACATTTCTATACTCTTCACATCAGACTGGCTTCCAGACCGAGAGATCTGACAGATGAAAAGAGCGTGTTTAATATTGCTTTCCTTTTCAAGCATTTGCCTATCGGGACAGAGACAAGACCTTGAGTTGATGAATGTAACGCAAACCACTATCAGGACTCTCCAGAGTCAGCCAAGCATAGAAAGAGAGAAATACAGAGAGGAAGTCTAGATTTCAGTTTAACACGGCCGCTTCTAATTGGACATCAGGGTTGAGAAGTTCATTGATTGTCGCTGTCAGTTGTAATGAGAGAGCAAAAGGTCAGTGAGAGTTATATACGCATGATTTCTCCAAGGCCTTATGTGATGAAAAGAATACTGAAAGAAACTGTATCAACCGTTTTCAACATTGATAATAATAAAAAGCATATAATGATTTCTGAAGGATCATGTGACACTGAAGACTGGAGTAATGATTATGAAAGTTGCCTTACATTTACCTTACAAGTACAATCAACTTGGATGTTTAAGTTATTCCAACTTAAATTATATTAAACTGACTTAAAAAATGAGTTGAATCTTGTATAACTTATAAAAGAATGTTGAAAATTGCTTAACTTATTTTGATTAGTTAAAGCAATGTAAAAACATTATGTTAAAAACCTAAATTATTGAACATATTTTTTACAGTCACATGAATTATATATATATATATATATATATATATATATATATATATATATATATATATATATATATTCAAATATAAAACTCTTATTTTAAATTATAATTATATTCACCATATTACTGTTTTACTCTATTTTGATAAATATGAGACTTCTTTCTAAAAACGCACCAACCCAAAACTTTTTCTCTGAAAAAAAAATAAATGTAGTTTTTTTAAAGTCACCATGAAATCAAAATTGACAATTATTTTTTTTACAGAATGTTGCAGAATGTTTATAATAAATGATTGATCTGTGCACATTTTTTATTTTATTTTTTATTCATGTGCGAATGTGATCTTTAAATGAAAAACGTTAACCATGAGGGGTGCTTCTCAATTCTTATTTGTCCATCCTCGTTTCCTTTCCTCGCGTCTCAGCTCCACCCCTGTAGGATGCGAGGGAAGGCTGGAATGAGGACGGAGGAATCGAATGAAAGCTTTTTTACACATTGGAACACTTGATCACTTAAGCGTCACTTCACAGCGTCATCAACTGCGCTCAAAGGATCTGCCCTTATGTTGTATTAGTTTGGTTATTTAAGAAATTCATAATAAATAATAATAAAGCAAGATACCCTGTTGAAATACGTGAGATGTGTGGTTTATATAAACTGCATAGGTAAAGTATAGATTAAAATGATTGTGACCGATATGAAGGGGGAGGAGAATTAATACGTGCGTCACGTTTAGTCAATAAAACTCTTCTGCATAGGATACACCCGTGTGTCCTCGCTCATAACTCCTCAGGAAGCTCCTCACTCCTCGATCCTCGACTCCTCGTGGTGCGATTCGAGAATTGAGATGTCCTTCAAGATGGCTGAGCTCGATCGGTTTCCGGGTCACAGGATTGAGGACGGAGGAGAGAGGAGACGAGGAGGGATATTGAGCGTGAGCATCAGAGCACTAATATTTCCTCCAGAGCGGCTTAACCCAGAATGCCCTTTGTGATATGCTGGTTCGAGAACAATAAGCAATGGAGTTATGGAGTTCAAATATTGTTTTCATGAAGTTGCAAACCTTATTCAAAAAGTTAAGAACGAAGGAGAAGAAATTGAAAGAGAGTGTGGAGAAACTAAGTTAGCAAAGATTTATTTTGTGATATACTCTCAGAACAGTTTTCTTTGCTTAAGGGTAAAAATAAGTTTGAAATACCTTTGCAGTTAACCAACATCCCGACACCGTCAACACTGCTGAGAGCGATGTGTAGATTAACATGTTTCTCAAGAACAAAATAAACAACAAAAATAACAGCCAGAAGGATGAAATCAAGTCCCACCCTACATTTTTTTCTTTAAGTAAATTCATCTTGTTTAAAATTACTTAGATATTAATACTGAAAAACAAGATGAAAATTTAAATGAAAACGTGTCAAAACACAAGCTTGATAAAAGCACAAAAGCTGGTTTTGTGAGTAAAAATAAAATAAAAGCTTATCCAATTCTACTCACACTAGTATTATTGTTTTAGTCATCTCTAATAATACATACAGCTTGAAATGTGCTAAATTGACAGTGTTGATTTTATGACTTTTAGTGACTTCAAAATCTCTCGGTTTCAGCCTCTAAATGAATGCAATATAAATCACTACACATTCCCAAACGTCCACTATTCCCACCATACACTATTGAAGAACATGTTAGTCAGTATAATGAATAGTTTCACTGTGGTCAGTAGATGCTGAAAACTAAATGCAAAAGTGTACATATAATACATAATATATAATATATTATTATTAACAGGGACGTGCACAGGAATTTTGAGGGGCAGTTGCTCTAACCTGAAAAAAGGGCATGTTTTTCGCGTGTTCGCTAGCGGCGACTCAGCAGGCTTTAGAAAAGAGTGGTGCAGAAGTTGCTGTGGCTGGCTGAAGTTGAACAATACAGATGGAAGGCCTGGCCTTGTCACAACAAACCGAGTTTAGAAGGCCGTTTCCCTCACGCAAACACACAACAGCCTCGTTCAGATTCGCAGAACACACAGTAGGCTATTCATCTGGCTCTCTCTCTCTCTCCTCATCACCCTTTACTTGGCAACACACAGAACAAACAGAACGCCATGTACGCACAATACAGAAATACAAAATCAGTTGTGTTATGGATCAAGGATTGTGCTGTGAAACGATTAATTGCGATTAATCGCATCCAAAATAAAAGTTTGTGTTTACATAATATATGTGTGTGTACTGTGCATAATTATTTTGTATATATAAATACACACATGTATGTATATATTTAAGATTTTTTTTATTCATATATAAAATATTTATATTTATATATAATACAAATTATATATATATATATATATATATATATATATATTATACACACAGTATATATAAGCAACTATTTCTTAAATATATGCATGTGTGTATATTTATATATACAAAATAATTATGCACAGTACACACACATATATTATGTAAACACAAACTTTTATTTTGGATGCGATTAATCGCGATTAATCGTTTCACAGCCCTAATATAATTCTGAGAACGATCTATTAAAACTACCATGACTTTACACGTCGTCCAAGGACCTGATGAGAGAAATAGAAGAACGAACTGGTGTGACGACATTTTGAACAATTTCAGGCAAATATGAAGTTCCTTTGGAGTTCATTTTGGGAGCCAAAGTGAATTTTCTGGAAAAGTTTTTGTTCCGGTTGGTAAACAACTTTGATGTGGAAATCTTCTCCAGTTCAGTCCATCGAGGTCAGACGTCCACGAGTAAAAACATGAACACACTGGAGAGTCGCTTCATAGAAGAAATTGAAGCTGTACTTCTAACTGAAAGTGACACTGCCACTGTTTGTTCATGTTGAATACTGTAAAGCTGTTGCTTTAAAGCTATCTAAATGTGCATATAAATAAACATGGAAAGCGTGCAGAACATATTTACATATTCATCTAAACATCGCTCTCAGCAGTGTGGATGGTGTCGGGATGTTTGTTAATTGCAAAGATGTTTCATACTTCTTTTTACCCCTAAGTGAAGAACAAAGAAGAACTTTGCCGTGAGTTTTTCAAGGCCTTAAAGTCTTGAATGGGAGATACACATATAACTGATAAAAACTAGACGAAACACAAAACTCTGTTTGCATCCCACATTGCACCTCAACAAGCCTAAATACAGTATGACACTATAAAATGCATCTTTATATAAGCATTTATATAAGTTCTCTCTATATATTTCCTGCTCATCCATCATCATGACTGCAGGAGGACAAACAAAAGAAGGTGACCGATGGGAGGGAATTCACACAAATGGAAATTTTGCAGTGTTGAGACTCTTTCACGCCTTGATGCTTCCCCCAGCGGGCCTGAAGTGTTCGCCACTTTCGTGACATTCAAGCCGAACCTCAAATCAAGCACCGTGTGAGACCGCTAGAGACATCAAGGGCCACAAACACCAGGCATCACACACATCCAGATCAAGCAGATGTGCATGAGTATTAACCAATATTCTCTCAGTGAGCAAACACAGTTGGCATCTGTGATCCGTTTTATGTTATCCACAACTAAACTGACAAAATGTACTTCAAATGTCTTTTGGGTAACAATATGCATCAGTGTGTAATCACACAGAGAGGGTGTGTTTATTATAATGGAATATCATTTACAGATTGTAGACACAACTAACGCTTGGAGAGTGTATCGGCTACACAAAGCCATAGTAAAATAATGCTCATTAGACTGTGATTGTGAAGCCATATGAATATGGTTTTGATTGTTTTCTGAATTAAAAATGTTGTAATTCTCCATAAGCTTTAACTTTGAAGCTGCTTTGTTTAAAAATGCCATTTGCTAACATGCATCAACAAAGACTAAAACTACCACAAGGAAATTAATTAATGTTCTTGAAAATGTAACATTTGTTGCAGGTTTAAAAAAAAAATGACTTATGGGGAATTTCAACATTTTCCATCCACAAAACAAACAGCAGCATGCTTTTACACCAGAGGTATGATGTTGAGTCATTATAGTTGTAGAACAAAGCATGAAAGTCTCTTCAGGTGGCTTTATTTCTCTCAATGGATATGGAATCTTATAGAACTGACACTCCAACCTTTTACCTCACATTACCAAGAACTTGAAAGAAAAAAATGAATAAAGAGATTAGCATACTAGGCTACGTATCAAAATATTAGTTCACGTGGAGCGTTTAATCTGCTTGCTCTCTCAGATAAAAGCAACGTGACATTAAATGAGCTTGGATTATAATGACACTGGCTGAATCTCACTGGCTCAGGAACAATGAAGGCCAAACTGGTTGTTATAAGCGCAAACAACCCAGCACACAAAGAACGTTCCCCTAACGTTAGTATCTGGTTCCCATTTGGTATTTTCCCATATATATATTTTTTAGAACCAAATAATAACGTTCTAGGAATGTTCTTTTTAGGTTTTATTTTTTTCAACCATAAAATAACATTCCCAAAATGTCGCAGGGTGTTTAGCCTACTTTTAAAACCTAAAAATAACCTATAGGCTAAAGAACGTTCCTTCATTGTTATTTTAATGGTTATTATTCAACGTTGCGTGTGTTTTTGTGTAATGACATATACAGGGCTCTGAAATAAGTTTAATAGGCTATGCGTTTATGTTGAAATGAGATCAATCAAAACACGTTATAACGATCATATAAATCCAACTTTATAGCTAAAATATTAAGCCAGGGTTAAGCATATAGTGTGAAAAGCACAGAAATCACATTAAAGATATCGGAGTCGCTACAGAGGTTTGGGGAACGTTAGATCAACGTTACATTAACGTTAGAATAACGTTCTACTAACCAAAAACGAACGTTCCATTTCCGTTAAGAAAACTTTCCTGGCTAACCAAAAACAAACCTTAATAGAACCTTCTGAGAACCAAACACTAACGTTCTGGGAACCAGAAATTGCTGGGAAATGCTTGATCGATTGTTTTCAGTCTTGTCTGTATAAAAACACAATCGTTTTTTTGCTATGGAATTACATCTATATTTATAGTTAAGCCCTTTATTAGTCCCCTGGTCCTCTATGTAGCCTCCAACACCTTCCCCTTATCAACAGCATCTCAGAGTGGCTTCAGCCTCATGTTAACCTCCAGCGAGCGGTTCAGAACAATGGCAGCGGCCGTTCCCGAGTCTCACCTGTCAGGCTGTCGTAGCACTCGATCTCGGTGCTCTCCACCGCTCTCCTCTGCTCTTCTGTCAGCTTGGCAGCGGCTTGGTTGAGCAGGTTCACCTCGGATCCGGTGGTCCCGTCGACGACATGGACCCCTTTCAGTTGCAGCAGTGCCCTGTGATATTTCCCAATAGCTTCCCGGAATTTCTTCTCCTTGTAGCATCGGTGACCCTCCACTTTGAAGTCGATTGCTTTCTGTATTTTCGCCTCCATCTCCATCTCCGCGCCGCCGACGCGATACCCTCCGCCGTCTCCACCCGCCGCCGCCGCCAGACTCCGGCCCCCAGCCTCCGGGTAGCTCTTCAGGCTCTTGATCGAGTGCTGCTTCGCTTCCATCTCGCTCAGGAAGCCATGCTGGTCCGACACGGGTGCCTGTGTTCGCTTTAAGGGCTGGAGCAGCGTGCTGTGCATAAAGGATGCGAGCCAAACGAGCGGCGAAAAACAGGCGCGACCGGATAGTAGGAAGTAAATACAACACTTAAGATTCCCGGCTGTAAAACGCGTAAAAGAGACAAAGAACTTTAAACAAATAGAGGACGGGTGTCTCTGGTAACGTGGAGGAGAAGCTGGAGGAGGAGGAGGAGGAGGACTCGTGCCCCCGGCCAGAGCAGCTTCAGCACCACAGACAGCGACAACGAGGCATTATGGGAAGGATTTAATCGTGGCGAGATGCTGCTGCTACTGGTGGATCACGATTACATTAAAGAGGAAAATCTACATGCATAAAGCCAAACATGAATTTAAAAAAAAATGCAGGCTGCCCATCTTTATGTCATTATCGTTAAAAAGCAAAAGCAAAAGCGAGGCAATCCAGCTCATAACTGTTTTGAAACATGGTAGCTGGTTGATCAAACATGTAATAAAAATAAATGAATAAAATCAACATGGTATAACCAGCTGGTTTGTTGCGGGTCGCTATATAGTTAGGACCAAAAAAAAAAAAAAAAAAAAAACCCGGTTCATGAAGCATGTCAATTGTGCCCTTAAATTGTCTTCCAGATCCAAGTGGAATTAATCTCCCTGGTAGCTTGAATGATTAATTGTCCTGGCGAAACACCCAAGTCTGCTGAAGCTGGAGAGATAATTGACTAATACACATCTAAAGGCTGAATTGTTGTGTATCCAAAAGATATATTACTTTGCTTTAATCTATTACTAACAACATAAAAATACAAGTGAATCTCTTTGGTGTTAGTAATACATTGTAATTAATAACAGCCTAAATGAAAACACTGAGTCAGCATTAAGAGCCAAATGTTGAACAGTGATGAACTGCTGAAGTCGTTGTACAACACTATAGACACAAGGGCTTGTGTAGTCCTCGCCATCTGTCATTTACTAGAGCATGCATTAAACACACTTCAGTGCAATGCTTTTTTGCAAGCACATCAGTTTCGACTCATCCATCCTTTCATTTTGGAGGAAAAAAAATTATCATCTCTATAGTGACCTTCTTTATCAAATGAATTATGCAGTAAACGTCTTTAAAGAGACAGTTCCCCAAAAAATGAAAATTCTGTTATAAATTTCTCACCGGAGACATTTCATTTTCTCATTTTCGGAACATTTCATTAATGTTCTGAAGATGAACGAAATTTGCACGTGTTTATAACGACATGAGGATGAGTAATTAAATACAGAATTTAAATTTTTAGGTGAAATATCCCTTTAAACGCTTTCAAAGGTGCATTGCGCTGATCAGTTTCTTCCATTGTGAAATGCACTCAAATTCAGATATGATTATAATGACAACCCTTCAAACCACCAAGATAATAAGCATGATGTAACTATAATATGCTCTAAAACCCATTAATTTATATATTCATGCATTTCAAATGACATTTGAAAAATAAAAGACACAATTCAAGTTTTTTTTTAAAATCTTTTTATATTCAATCCATTCCAAAAACAAATAATCTTAATATTTTATAAACTTACCCAGTTAAAATGTTTTCTCAGTTATTTTTCCTTAAACAATCTAACTTAAATTCTGCATTTGAGATGCTTCAAATTAAAATATTTATAAAAACAGAATAACCATGACATAAAACACAGAAAGTGAAGGTGAATACCTATAAGAACAGGATGATTAGTGGATACTGTAGTAAACGGTGTGAAAACGTACACAAGACACAAGGGTCCACCTCCACGTGCGTTGCTTGGCAACAGCATGCTATTACCAATGCTATATTTGCTCTGCTTGCCCAAGTACATCACAAATTTCCATTGGGTGGCATTACAAATGTGGAAATTTGATAGCAGAGGCTCTTTTACACACTGACTGTGCAATTTCAAGCAAAGTAACAGTTGTGGTCATAAAGGGGCGGTCACACGACACTTAAATTCTAATCATATGCATGCGAATGTGGGAGAAGTTTTACATCTTGTTACATGGTGTTCAAAAGCCCAACTTTGAGGAACATGATCGTTTTAATTTGTATGGTAAAGACATGCCACGTCACGGCGTGACCTTTAGCTGATTGCAAGGAACACAAACGTTCAAGCTGCAGGTATGCAGTAGATATTTATATGCATATTTATATATCACTTGTTAATTATTCAATTTTCTTTTTTTAAAGTCCAGTGTGACCACAGCTTAAGGCGCATTAAAAGGCTTTTCTGATCCTTTAAGTTAAAGGGATAGGTTACCAAAAAAAGCACAATTCAGTCGTCATTTACCCATCCTCATGTCCAAACCTTTATGACTTATTTTCTTTTTTGTTCTGCAGAAGTATGTTGATAACCAAATCATTTAAGTGTCCACTATTTAATCAACAAAAGGACATTTCTTAAACATCTTTTGTGTTCCACAGAAGGAAGTCAGAGTTTTGAAATGAGTAAATGGGTGAGTAAATGATGACAATAGTCATTTTTAGGTGAACTATCTCTTTAAAAACAGGAGGAGGTAAGAGGATGGTTGAACATGAGCTTTCTTCATGGAGGTGTTTGTGGTAAACAGAGCACATGCTTTCACTTACGTCTCTTAGCTACTGTAGTAAAAAAAAAAGTTATTTCAAGCATTTGATGCTGGGCGTCATGCATTTTAAAATCTTCATTATGGGGAAATGTTTCACTCACAGGAGCGCAGGAGAGTAGCTATCAAAGTCGGAAAGCAGGATAAAGAACGATTCCTACAACCAAAAATCAGGTATGTCCACACACACACTGACATTTAACATATTGCAGCCATCCCTTTTCGTCCCCTAATATCATAATCATAACGCTTAATGAGGTACAGCATATCGACTTCCCAATCCATCAAGGGTGGTCCTAGAGTTTCTCCACTCACTCAAATGGAAATTCAGGTGGGTTTTAGGTTATAAAAGGAGCAAGCAGGATAAAAAGGGGTGCCCTTTTCAGTTTTTGTGCATTAGGTTTTCCGGGTGCCCAGCCTCTTAAACACACTGACTGCCCCAGCGTCCATCTGAGCCCCGTGAGTGTCACCTGTGCTGCTACTGACCTTAGGGCTGGCCAGAGCGAAGCTGCCCTGAGCTTTGCTTCTGCTACTCGTGACTCGACTGTCCTGCGTGTCTGCAGGCTGACTGACTAGAGGAGTAGAGGAGGTAGGGTTGACTGACGGGGCCTTTCCCAGTCTCTGCAGCACACCCAGTTTAGGTGTCCCCTCCTGGATGGAGGAGGAGGTAGAGGATATAGGTGGTGTGCCTTCAGATGGGGGGAGCTTGTACTTGTGGCCCAGTCGACGCAGAGTGAGAGGTTTTGATTTGGTGTTTACGGTCTCTTTTTTAGAAGAAGGTGGAGGTCGTTTGAGGACGCCGGCATACTGCAGCACTGAGCCTTCATCATCGCTTTCATTGTCCTCGAAGGAGTCAGTGACATTAATGGTCTTCCCTCTACCCTCTTCATCCTCCTCTGCTTCACCCAGTCGGCTAAACACACCTGTTGGCTGCTGCACGACAAAAGAGACAGGGAGACAACGATGCAAAAAATCAGTTATTGGTTGAAACACTTTATAATTAGTTCACATTAGTTAATGCATTAGCGATCACGAACGAACAACAAATACTACTCTTCTGAATACCTTATTCGATAATGATAATTCTACCAAATGATGGGAAAATATCATCCCATATACAGAGGCAGACACAGTCACTCCTCGTGTTTGCTGGATAGCAGCTGATCCAGGGGATAGCATGATATTACACATAAACCTCTAAAATTCCTACGCTATAAAAGTAGTAATGAGTGTGTGAAGTGAATGAGTGTAAACTACATGAATGAAATTATGCACAGCACGAACGCAAATATATATGTGGCCCTGGATGGCAAAACCAGTCACATGGGTCAATTTTTTGAAATTGAGATTTATACATCACACGAAAGCTGAATAAATAAGCTTTCCATTGATGTATGGTGGACAATATTTGGTCGAGATACAACTATTTGAAAATCAGAAATCTGAGGGTGCAAAAATTCGAAACATTGAGAAAATCTCATTTAAAGTTGTCCATTTATGTTCGCGATTGTGCTGCATTCACTCACAAAAATAAATGTTTTATATATTTACGGTAGGAAATTTACAAAATATCTTCATGGAACATGATCTTTACTTAATATCCTAATGTTTTTTGGCATAAAAGAAAAATCGATAATTTTGACCCTTACAATTGTAATGTTGGCTATTGCCACAAATATACCAGTGCGACTTGTGACTGGTTTTGTGATCCAGGGTCACATATAGCTGTACTGCTGTCTTCTGTGTGTCCCTCAGAAATCAGACCTTTGTCAAGAGTAATATCAGCTAAAATACTGAATCATACACATTTTTACCATTTGATATGTCTATTTAAATGTTGTAAACTTTGTATATGATACAAAATACATATCTCTGTCTCACTCTCACCCAGAGCCAGCAAGCATTATATATTCTTTATAATTTGTTCAAATTTGCATTTATAAGCATAGTAAAAGTTAGCAATTTTCAAACACTGAATATTTTCTTTCCATTTTATATAATCATCTATTTTTATACATAGTCCTATTATATGAGGTTGTGGATAACTGCCTTGGCATAACTCTGTACACAAAGTATTGGGGGGGCGAATAGATTTTTCCCCTTTTATTTAAAAGAGCCATATGTAGAATTCAGAAACACTTGATATTAGCGACACCGGTGGTCGTTGAGCAAACAGCAAATTGTTGTTTAGGGGTAAAAAGAAGTTGGAAATACCCTTAACATACATAGACTAGACACCGTTCACTCTGCTGAGAGCGACGTTTAGATTAAAGGGTTAGTTCACCCAAAAATGAAAATTCTGTCAGTAATTACTCACCCTCATGTTGTTCCAACCCCATAAGACCTTCGTTCATCTTCGGAACACAAATTAAGATATTTTTGATGAAATCTGAGAGCTGGATCACTCCTCCATAGGCTGCTAGGTGACCGAAACTTGCTGGCCCAGAAAAGTTATTAAAGAGATCGTTAATATAGTCCAAGTGACTACAGTGGCTCAATCTTAAGTATATCAAGCGACGAGAATACTTTTTGTGCGCAAAAACAAACAAAAATAACGACTTTATTCCACTATTCATTTCCTTCTCTCTGGGCCTCGTAGTGTTTTAGCGCATCGCGTCTGTGTTGCACGTCAACACGCATCACACACATGACCAGCGTCGGCCAATTGTGAGCCTACGTGATGACGTGTAACACAGACGCACAGCGCAAAAACACTACGTGAACCAACTAGAGGCCCAGAGAGAAGGAAATGAATAGTGGAATAAAGTCGTTATTTTTGTTTGTTTGTGCGCACAAAAAGTATTCTCGTCGCTTGATATCTGGGCCAGCAAGTTTCGGTCACCTAGCAGCCTATGGAGGAGTGATCCAGCTCTCAGATTTCATCAAAAATATCTTAATTTGTGTTCCGAAGATGAACGAAGGTCTTACGCGGTTGGAACAACATGAGGGTGAGTAATTACTGACAGAATTTTCATTTTTGGGTGAACTAACCCTTTAATATGTAAAAATGTCCTACACGCTTTACTCTCAATAACAAAATAAACAACAGCAGTGAGAAAGCAGCAGTTTAGAAAGCATCTGATCATAGCGATGTGGATGTTTGCACCAGCTCGGCATCATGTCAGCAGATCAGGTCATTAAAATTACACTATTATGATAGTTTGATTATTAAGTATATTTGAGACTATAGACTATATAGATCTGGCTATGTGAGACTATAGTTTGAATGAATCTCTTTACAGTGCATTATAGTACAGAATGGCTCTTTCAGCATTATCCTGAACATTAAGAATTAATTTCACGTGTCACTGAACGGAAGAGAGGCTCTCGAGAGCGGAAACGTCACATGCTTTTGATTTTCCCGGCAAAAACGACCCGAATCCTTCACATAAAAATCAGTCTACAGGCTTTCATAGACAAGCTAGGAAGTCGGGAGAGGTCTCGTTTTTAAAGTTTCGTTACAAGCTGTTCACACATTTGCAATAAAAAAAGAGATTAATACATGAACATTCTTACATATAGCTCATTTAAAATTTAGCAATGATGTAAAAAAAAATTTTTTTCATGAGACCCAATACAAACTAATGTTAACTACATTGTAGTATTACAGAGTCAATAAACAACAATGTGTGTAATAAAGAGAAAACAATTATCAGTGTATGGGTTTATGCTCTCGTTTATCTGGATAGGCAAAATCAATACAATTTCTCACCTTATTGGCCGAGACGGTGTCAGTCTTAGACTCTGCCCCAAGTCTGTCAAACACTGAAGTACGCTTTAAAACCTTGGCTGTGGCAATGAAAGGGAAGATGATAAGATTAAATCAATCTCATCTGTACCAACTGCAGATTTTCAGTTTGGCATGTCTAATTTCAATACTTAAAATTACAGTAATAATATATAAAGCTCTAAGCCTCAACAAATATACTATGTCAGGGCACCTTTCTTGGCCTGCTGTGCCAGGATGCGTCGGGTGCGATCGGTCGTGCCTTTTGGCATGTTTATGATATATTTCCCCTCCATTTCTCTAGTGACTCGCCGGCGCTTCTTTTGCAACCCATTTTCTTCTGCTGGCTTGCTGGGAACTAAAACTGGGAAAGTTTTAAATCATCCCATTCCATTTAAAGAGTTCATCCAAACCCATCTACTCTACTGTTCAAAGGCTTGGGGTCAATGCTGGGTTTTTTAAAGAAAGAAAGAAAGAAAGATGCATTAAATTGATCAAAAGTGAAATATTTGAATATGTAAATAAATACTTTTACATTGTTACAAAGAGTTTCTATTTCAAGTTTTCAAATAAATGTTGTTTATTTGAACTTTCATTTTCAGGATTCATCAACAATCCTGAAAATAAAATGTATCACGGTTTCCACAAATATATTAGGCAGCAGCTTCTAACATTGATAATAATTAGAAATATTTCTTGAGCATCAAATCAGCATATTAGAATGAGACAGAATCACATAAATAAATTACATTTTAAAACATTTTAGAAAACAGTTATTTTAAATTATACTAATATTCCCACAATATTACTGTTAGTACTGTATTTTGATCAAATAAATGCATCCTTAGTGAACATAACAGACTTATATTTTTTATTTTTTTTATCTTACCAACCCCAATTTTTTGAACAATAGCGTAAATAATAAATATATAAATAATATTTATAATTTCTGTGTCCTGTAATAATCGGAGCAGTTAAAGACTAGCAAGGTGCATTCACTAAACCCTTGACTGGCGTCTCTACTGATCTACATAAAGTTCAATCACCGGTACCTGGTTTGGCACTGGCGTTGGAGACCGTCACTGATATCCGGTTGTCAGGGCGCCGGGCAGGAGTGCTCGGCGGGGAGTCCCGACTCAGAGCATTGGCAATCATGCGTGTGGCAGCTGTCAGAGTAACATGAACATTACCAGAGCTACAGCTTCAGCCCATTCAGACAAAGATAAATCACTCCCTGTATGAGCAACCAGTAAAGAACTGCAGGGAAACTGTAAATTAAGGACATGAGGAACAAGTGCAAAACAACTTAATACTTACGAGTGTTAGCAGTACGTCTCAGTTCAGCCTGTACACTAGTTTGCCCAGCCGTAATGGCCTCAGTTGCCATTTTACACATATCCTGTATTTTGAGAAAGGAAGAGTAGCTCACATTCAGAATAATGAAGCAAGCCAAACTTTAGTGGTCAACAAATACTGATACCAATATCTAGAGACCAGTGTTTCTGATTGCTGCTGATTTATGTACTATATTATTTTATTCCAAATTGACATTTAAAAATTCAATATATTAATAATTCTGTCTGTAAATATTGGAACACTTACGTTAACCTGGCAAGCATAGATAGTGAACAGTCAATAATGTCAAACTGCCAAAAATATTGGCACATTTATTAGGTTTTTACTAAAAGATCAATTTCACTTTCTGAAACATTTACAGACGCAAATACATCAAAATCCAGCATTTGCACCAACCTGTCTATACACTTGCTTTGCATGTTTGAGAATAGCTATGATGTCCCCGATGACTGTGATTCCCAAGTCCATCATTATTTCTTTACTGAGGTCCATGAGCATGTTTTTCTGAATCCTGGACAGAAAAAAAAGGTACTTTGAGACATTTACAGCTTCCAGTTGTGTTCAGAATTCAGAAATGTTAATTGTTCACATTCAGAGCAGACCAGATCCTGACCTTTCAAAATAGTGAAAAACATCCAGCAAATTAAAGCACACATAAGCAGGCTGAGATCAATCCTTTTTTGAGCATTCTCTTAAAAACAGGCAATGTTGGGGGTAGTAATGCATTACAAGTAACGTGAGTTACATAATCAGTCACAAGTCACAAGTAACTCATTACTTTCAAAGTTACAACAAAATATCAGAGTTACTTTTTCAAATAAGTAATGCAAGTTACGCTGTTTTCCCATGTATTGACTGACAACTCTCCTGTCCTGATGTAGAAAGAAATCAGGAGCGAGAGCAGAGGAGTTGTGTGTGAACATGATGGGTATTGTAGATTAAGACTAAATGCGTGCATGCGTTTACTCATCTCACTTGCACAAACACAGATTCAGTATTCCTCAGAATGAATAAAATTTTTTATCAAACCAACAAACAAACAAGCAAGCCCAGCAGAAAAAAAAGTAATGCAAAAGGAATGTAACGCATTACTTTCCATAAAATGTAACTAAGTAACAGTTCATTTTTAGGGGGTAATGCAATATTGTAACACATTACTTTTAAAAGTAACTTTCCCCAACAGGAACATTACAGATGTTCATGATCACTACATTAAAAGGCAATCATTTGTTTTTACCTGTTATCAACAAATGATACGGCATAGTTGACAGCCAGTCCAGGAGGGATCCCAGCATCTTTGAAGAACTGGATCCATTCTGAGGTGGCTAAAGCACCAAGGAAAACACAGTGATTATATACATTACGAAAAATTTGAATTCACAAGTTGTCTCTCAAATGATGCACTATACACTTACTTAACTGTGTAGTGTATGAATTTTATAAGGAGACTGATATAGCAGCTCCCTATCAGCTACGTGAGGGAAACTGCGACAGTTAAGTGCATAAAGTGTCCAAAAATCCACATTTGGTTTTTGCATTTAATTAAATGCATCATCCGGATATTTAGAGTGCACTTTTTCTTTTTGGAATTTTCAGTGTGAACATACTAATCGCAGTATTTATACAACAAAACACTCAGTATAGATCAGTGCATATTATGGAAACTGGGATGCACCTAATGAGAAATGTGTGCATTTATTTTATGTTACAAATGACTGTAAAATGAAAGCAATCAGTACAGCAGTTTTACACTATCATATTGGTTTATCATGGCTTTTAGATTTGACTGTTTATCTGTCAGATAGCTGTTCAATGTCTCAGAGGAAAGTGTTGATGAATGTGCAAATAAATAAAAAAATATATCATTATATATTATATTGCAGATTGAGAATTTATTTTAATTTGCATATTTGGCATTAATTGGATATGGAAAAACACCCTCATAAAGGTAAAAATAGGCACAGAAAATCAATTATATATATAAAAAAAAAAATTGGTGTAGACCCAACCCAACATGGAAAAGAGGTCAGCAGCATATACAGTGAGGAAAATAAGTATTTGAACACCCTGCTATTTTGCAAGTTCTCCCACTTAGAAATCATGGAGGGGTCTGAAATTGTCATCGTAGGTGCATGTCCACTGTGAGAGACATAATCTAAAAAAAAAAATCCAGAAATCACAATGTATGATTTTTTAACTATTTATTTGTATGATACAGCTGCAAATAAGTATTTGAACACCTGAGAAAATCAATGTTAATATTTGGTACAGTAGCCTTTGTTTGCAATTACAGAGGTCAAACGTTTCCTGTAGTTTCTCACCAGGTTTGCACACACTGCAGAAGGGATTTTGGCCCACTCCTCCACACAGATCTTCTCTAGATCAGTCAGGTTTCTGGGCTGTCGCTGAGCTGTCGCTGTCGCGGAGTTTGAGCTCCCTCCAAAGATTCTCTATTGGGTTTAGGTCTGGAGACTGGCTAGGCCACGCCAGAACCTTGATATGCTTCTTACAGAGCCACTCCTTGGTTATCCTGGCTGTGTGCTTCAGGTCATTGTCATGTTGGAAGACCCAGCCTCGACCCATCTTCAATGCTCTAACTGAGGGAAGGAGGCTGTTCCCCAAAATCTCGCAATACATGGCCCCGGTCATCCTCTCCTTAATACAGTGCAGTCGCCCTGTCCCATGTGCAGAAAAACACCCCCAAAGCATGATGCTACCACCCCCATGCTTCACAGTAGGGATGGTGTTCTTGGGATGGTACTCATCATTCTTCTTCCTCCAAACACGTTTAGTGGAATTATGACCAAAAAGTTCTATTTTGGTCTCATCTGACCACATGACTTTCTCCCATGACTCCTCTGGATCATCCAAATGGTCATTGGCAAACTTAAGACATGTGCTGGTTTAAGCAGGGGAACTTTCCGTGCCATGCATGATTTCAAACCATGACGTCTTAGTGTATTACCAACAGTAACCTTGGAAACGGTGGTCCCAGCTCTTTTCAGGTCATTGACCAGCTCCTCCCGTGTAGTTCTGGGCTGATTTCTCACCTTTCTTAGGATAATTGAGACCCCACGAGGTGAGATCTTGCATGGAGCCCCAGTCCGAGTGAGATTGACAGTCATGTTTAGCTTCTTCCATTTTCTAATGATTGCTCCAACAGTGGACCTTTTTTCACCAAGCTGCTTGGCAATTTCCCCGTAGCCCTTTCCAGCCTTGTGGAGGTGTACAATTTTGTCTCTAGTGTCTTTGGACAGCTCTTTGGTCTTGGCCATGTTAGTAGTTGGATTCTTACTGATTGTATGGGGTGGACCGGTGTCTTTATGCAGCTAACGACCTCAAACAGGTGCATCTAATTTAGGATAATAAATGGAGTGGAGGTGGACATTTTAAAGGCAGACTAACAGGTCTTTGAGGGTCAGAATTCTAGCTGATAGACAGGTGTTCAAATACTTATTTGCAGCTGTATCATACAAATAAATAGTTAAAAAATCATATATTGTGATTTCTGGATTTTTTTTTTAGATTATGTCTCTCACAGTGGACATGCACCTACGATGACAATTTCAGACCCCTCCATGATTTCCAAGTGGGAGAACTTGCAAAATAGCAGGGTGTTCAAATACTTATTTTCCTCACTGTAGGATATGAACGACAAAGAGAGAACACATGGTCAGCCAGAGCAGCTGCATGGGTGTTATTTTTAAAGCTGTGAGTCTTGTGTCAGTAACTGAAGGTCATTCACAAGCTTAAAGGGATAGTTCACCCAAAAACTCGTCATCATTTATTTAAGAATGTCTGTAACCAAACAGCTCTTGAGGTCTCACTGACATCCATAGTATTTTTTTATATAATATGGAAGTCAATGGGGTCCATCAACTGTTTGGTTACCCATATTCTTAAAAATATTTTCTTTTGTGTTCAGCAGAAGACAGAAACTCATACAGGTTTGAAACAACTTGAGGGTGAGTAAAGGAGGACAGAATTTCTTTAACAAAACTAGCTGTTTGGATATGGTCAAAATATTTTTTTATATTGAAACAAAAATAAACTATAAGAGGTCTAAGGTTTTATTTCCATTTAGGATTAACCTGTCAGTGTTCAGTATGTCAGTCGTATTACTGGCCCACACTAGAGTATATTATAAACCCGGCTGGAAAAACGCCTTAAAATGGTTTGCTGGTCTTAATTGATCTCAAAGACTGGCCAAGCTGGGTTAGCTGGTCATAAAGCTGGTCTCACAGCTGAAAAGGTGCAAAAATCCTTCATAAACCAGCCAACCTCGCCAGGCACTGAGACTAGATAAGAACAACAAACCAGTTTATTATATTTAGTGGAGTATCAAACAATTATTACTTTTACTCATACAGAAAGGCACGATTATTTTAAGGGAATTGTTCTATAAACATATTTACATATACATATAACACCAAAATTACTGCAAATGGTTTTAGAATAAAAAGCATAATGGTCTGTTGACATCTAGACATTCTTTTAAAAAATACTAACAGTTACTAATAAACAGACTAACGTAACATATATATATACATATTATAATATGTCTGTTACAAAAATGCCCATTAACAGTGTACACCACTAAACTTCACAGCACAAACATATTTTACTCTATTCGCTACTAAGATATATTAAAGCAAGTTTGAGGGATATAAATAGCATATTAATAGCAATGTTGTGTAAAAACGAGACAATAGTAATACAGCGCGGGGCCTGTTTCATTGAACCCAGCTGCTGTTATTGCTCTTTAGCCCTTCGTGAAGACCAAACGTTAACCTCTCCAAGTCATTCCCCTCTGAATGTCCCACCACATAAAGCTAAATATTGATTTAAGCCGCTTTACGGACCTGTACAGTCACCTTATTCCAAAAATACGGGTCATTTCTTTCTCTTACCTGTTGTGACGGTCGCCATCTTGCCAGGGAAAAACCGACGCGTTGCGGAAATCTCGTGACGTCACATCCTCTCCGTCTTCGGAACGAATCGGCTGACCGGAATGTTCCGAATGAACCAAGCAATCCCTGGCTCCAAAACATGTTTTATTTAACGTTTTGTTGCTCCAGTGGGTCAATTTGTGTGCTATTACTGGTACAACTGAAAGGTTGTTATTAAGCGGAATTTTCCATGACAACTTCAGTCGCCATTCATTACATGGAAAAGAGATGCAATGCAAGTTAATGGTGTAATTCTGTCTTACTCGTCTGTTTTTCTTTTACACCTGTGAAAGAACGCCTTACGGCTTTATAAACAACAAAAGGGTTAGTAAATTAGGATAATACTGTATTTTTGGGGGGGTGAACCATCTCTCTGATTTTATAACTCAATGTGCTGTTTCTATTATATCCACTAGATGCCGTTAAAAGCTCATTAATAACATATCAAAATGAAATCATATACTGTATGTTTGAGTGTCTGAGACTCTGAGCTAAGGGTTTTCAGATGCCACAGACCCTAAAATATGGTTATACTTTATTTTAACGTGTCCCTGTTACATTGTAGTTATACATTTAAGTACTGAGTAATATTAATGAATTACATGTAGGCTACTTACTATAGGGTTAGGGTGGTTTGTTTAGGGTTAGTTGCATGTACTTATGCCTAATTTATAGTTATTACAATAGTAAATACATGTACCATGTGTAACAAGAAAACATAAAAATAAAGCGTTACCCGATTCAATTTATACCATGAAAAAAAAAAATTAATAATATGTTTGAAAAACTAACAGATTCTTTGTGAATATGTTTATTTTGTAGACATTTCCTTTACAAGAAAAATTGGACGTCATACAAAGATATTATAAGATAGGACAGTACACCAAGATTTCACAGTCTAACAATATGAAATGCCATTCTCCATTCATTAAAGGGCTAGAAATATAGCATAATGGAGAAAGGGTGAAAAGAGAGAGAATGTAGAACGTCAGATTATATAATTCACAAGGGTTGTTCAGTATGTATTAAATATGCTGTTCAATATGAGAACTCTGAAACTCGCTCTGCAAAGCACTCTGAAATCATGAGTGTCCTAAACACACAACCTCAAATCTCCAACGACACGTCTGTCATCAGCTTTCTTAGTCAAGAATATACAAACAGTATTGAAAAAGCACCATATTATTTTCAGTCTGAAATGTTTTGTGATGATTCTTGTTACACCCAACTTTGATGATATAGGAGAAATAGCTCTTTAACAAGTAGTTCTATTTCACTCATACTGAAGGCAATCTTAAAATGTGCATTAGAAGTGAAACAGTTCACTTATGAATCCGTGCACTGACATGCATGTCCGTCCCATCACTGAGGTCTCAGCAGAGTAAACCATACACAAGGTAAACTGGAAAGACAAACCAAGTTGTCTCAAATCTTCACTGTGACACTGTAGCATCAGAAATGACTTTTATCATATACAATTCGCTTGATTTGCTACATGGTTCAGAGTATCTGATATATTGCATTGCACTGTGAATTTGAAAATACCTAGGATGACCATAGCTAGAACAGCTTAATCTAAGCAAAGAGCTTCTGCAAAGTGGAAGACCACAGAGTCACTGATACTGTATCATTTAACCGACATCTCCTTATGTTATAATATCAGAGACAGATCATATTCGTAAAGATACAGTAATAATATGTTTTGGTGCAGGAGGAACAAAAGCACCAACAGCTGAAAAATCAAAACAACATAAAACTGTTGTGACACACATGTTTGACAATGTGCTTTCTGATATCATATAATGTCCCACTTTGTGAAATCACAGCTCTGCCTTCATTACGTCACTCTTTGAGACGCCATAATTTGGTTTTCGATGCTAAATGAGAACGTAATTTCATCAAATGGCTCTGTTGGAAAGAGCTCATTCTCTGCTTATATTTGAACCTCTGGGTCTAAATTCGACCAACAAGGCAATGGTGCACTTGTGTATATAAATGTAGCAAGAAAAGGCATTTCGATTTAAACAACTGTACAGATATTATTGTTTCCACCCCGTAAAATATCCCACACGAAGAAGTCAATGAGAACAATGGACCTCGTCTGTTTTGCAAAATACTTCCCATCTCTGTGATCATATCCGTAACATGAATTAATTAGGGCTGGTTAAAAGTTGTCCATCAAGCCCGGACTATCTCTCACACACACAGACGCACGCACACACACACTTACAAGCCAAAGGGCAGACAGCACACACTGGACATGATAAATCAATGCAACGCCACTGCTTGAGAAACACAGCTGAATATCATCTAGAATACATTGAGACACTCAATTCATTTCTTCTTTTTCTTTATAGCATATTTATTGATCTGTTTATGCATTTATAGATATTTTGCGTCCAGTGTGTTTTGTCCACAGGGTTTGATGAACAAGGGCTGTGGGACCAACCTCATTGACAAATCACAAACCTGTGATACATATACGTGCACCACAGTTTTAATACAGTCATCATACATATTACACGTTTCCAATGAAAGGCAGTGACAATGCTTTTCATATTAAGGTAAAGCGGGGCTGTTATTGTTTATTATAATATATTTTTGTTCTTTTAGAAAAATATCTATATTTAAACCAAAACCAAGTGCATCAAGCTCTCCCTTCTGTCTTCATTGACAAAAATAACATTTTCTGAACATTCATATATTACATTACAATCATTGTGTATATATATACACTGAATATGTATATATATATATATGCATACATAATATATATTTATATATATATAGTTTTAGACATAAAAAAGGTTCATAGTGCACAACATGCCTTTTTAGTTGCCAACATGAGATAATTATGAAATAATAATAATAATAACCATAATAACAATATTCGTGATAACTGCAGAAAGACAACAGTTAGAAGGAGCAGCTAAAAGCCCCACAAAATTCTTCCATTTGGCAGCAACGGCACAATCAAGAGCAAAAGAGAAAAAGCATCATGAAAAAAACACAAAAAAAACAGTAACTCAAAACATCCAAAACATTCACAGGAAAGTAAACAGTTCATATTCAAAAGCACATCCCGTCCTTTAGGTAGGTCACCGTTACGTGTTCCTTCCCTCCGCTGCCGACATTTGTGCTTTTTCCATTTTAACAACAACAACAACAACAACAAGAACAACCCCCTAAAGAAAGAAATCAACTGGACATGTAGTCCTCTGTGGCTTCCATTCACAATCAAAGCCTAGAGGTCTCAACTCAAGGACAATGTCAAGGACTTTTAGAAGCACAGAGGCCACTCATCCAAAACCAAGAGGTTGTCCTTTTTTTTCTCTTTATTTTTTGTTTTGTTTTGGGTCACTGATTATAATGCTCTTCAAACCCAGAGTGTAGATCCACTCTCATATGTGATCATCAGATAAGCCGCTTTTGAGATAATACTATCGTTGAAACACAGAATGAAACCCCAGGAAAGGGGAAAGGGGCGTAACACGGTGTGAAAGCTCTCAGTGGAGCACGACCAATGCGAATACTCTCATCATCTCATACCTCCAGATCCTCTGTCGGCCTTGCTGAGGTCTAGTGTGTTTCCTCCGCTCATCCGAAATCAAATCCTCAGCGCTGAGGAGGAATAAAGAGTCCCGTTCCTTTAGCCTGTGTGGTGGCATCTGAGACGGCGTTTGATCTGCGCGCTGTGGCTGGTTCGTTTAGTTGTCCGCTCATTGTGAAGTTCCTCTGTGGGCCGGTCCGTGCGAGGGGGGGGGGTTTGTGGTGTCGGATGGCGCTCACTCAAGGTTCCATGGGTTTTCAGGGTCCAACGGACTCTCGGGGGCTGAAGGCTTCAGTGAGAACCAGAGGTACATAAAGACAGGAGAGAGGAGAAACAGATGTGGAGATGGACAACGGAGGGAGAAAAAAAAGAGAGATAGCTAGGTAGGTAGAGAGTGTGTGGTCATGTTCTTTTGTCATAGGAAGACGCCAGACGAGGTGTGGATGAACTGGATGGAGACAGAAAGGGTAGCAAGGTAGCCCAAAACAAAACCCACAAAGCAGTTCTGTACCCCCCCCGGATTTTTTTTTGCTTAGACAAATACACAGCAGGCACCAGGCGTGAAGAAAGAGGAGGAGGGAGATGGTGCACCAATGTAAGCCGGAGCGAGAAAAAGATAAAAGATGTGCTTGCATTGATATGTGTCAAACGGATTTAAATGTCTATGACAATTTAAGTGTGTGTGTGTGTGTGTGTGTGTGGGCTACTGACTCATCTTGATATTAAGCCTGAATTCATTGTGAATTAATATACACTTACATCATCTGATGAAGTCACTCAGACACTAACGCATCTGGGCCTCGCAGGGCTTAACTGTAAACGATCAATGCGATGTCTGAGAGGTGTAATGGTGGACGTTTGAATGTGTATGTACATATGTGGTGCTGTCGATAGGCAAGCAGAGGCAGAGATGCAGAGCTCTCAGAGTGCAAGAAGCGAGGGTGAGTTCAGGGAATCAGACGACTGATCGCTGCTGCTGGTTCGCTGGTTAGCGCTGGCCCCGCAGGCTCCCTCTGGGTAGGTGAACACAAATGAAGATGTGTATGAGGGGATGTAGCTGCCGGCGTCAGGGTTACCGCCACCGTCGGCAACAAGACACGGGCCGTCCGGCGCCGGCTGGCCCTGCCCATAGAAAGAACTAGAAAAGGCTACCTCCTGCATCATCCCTGGCTGCTGCTGTTGTGCTGGGGCCGGCTGTGTCTGCGTGGGCTGTGAAACCGGGATGTGCTGTTGCTGTTGCTGTTGTTGGTGGTGGTGTTGGTGGTGGTGGTGGTGGTGGGACGAGTAGGCGGGCGGCAGGTAGAAAGTGTCCTCCTTCACAGTCAAACCCACCACGGAGACAGAAGGTGCCTGTGGGGACGTCTGCGGCAGCGGAGCGGGGGGCTGGTCCTGATAGGGCATTTTGCAACCGGGTTGGTGGGCGACCAGGACGAACTCCAGACGCTCCTTCTCCTTCTGCAGCTCGGATATTTCCGCCTCTAGCTCGGCCTTCTCCTCCTCCAAAATGTCTGTCTCCTAATGTTGGAGAGACAAGAGGAGGGACACAAGGGGACAGAGATTATATGATCACATGAAATGAGCACAAAAACAAGGCTTTCCCTAAAGCACTACTTCAAAGTACGTGTTGCTATAGTTTCAGAGAGCAACAACACAAATAAACTTTATTTTCTTAATTGCGAAATTGCTAAACTCTGTTCCCACAGTATAATTACGGCGGGTTTATATGCTAGCCCTTTCAAATTACAATGCACATGTGCGTTGGTATCATTTACAAACTATCATTGTAAAGAGCAGAATGGCATGTTATGAACCCAGTAATTATGATACCTGTAATCATGGATCAAATATTGCATGGGATGTAATGTAACAAGTGAAATTATATGTGAGTACAGCATCGCTCACCGACTGTAACCTGTCTGTGAGCTCACGCCGTCGGTTCCTACACTTAGCGGCGGCCAGTTTATTTCTCTCTCGTCTCACACGTCTTTTCTCCTCCTCCTCAGGGGTCAGCTGGAAACAGAACAAATTCAGTATCTTATTAAACCTTGTTTTAGGCTTTTCGAATCAAACGTCATGGTCCCCATGCACTCACCGCTTCATCCCGCGCACGACGGCGGCTCCGAGACTGTCGCACCGGGCCAGGAGCATCCGAGCTTGGTGGGGTGAAGCTTCCCGGGGATGAAAAGCTCGGGCCTGGCAGGTCGTAAGGATCCAAGGCAACGGGCTGTGTCATGGTGCTGGAGCCCGAGCCGCTTTGCCCCGGGGCCATGGAGGAGATGAGAGTGGGCTGCACCATCCACTGCAGATCCTGGCTGGTGGTGATGGCCGTCACTGTGGGTACAAATGAGCTGGGCATGTCCACCCCTGCCCCGGTGCCGGTCGACCCTCCACCCAACGCTACCCCGCCAGTGGCTGATACACACTCCTGGAATCAGAAAATATAAGCAGCGTAAAACTATGGGCCTCACCAACTTGGCATCCACAGGATTAATAATGTTAACTAAAACATAAAAAATTGAAACAAACTGAATGTTAACTGAAATAAAATTATTTCAGCTAAGGCAACACTTTCTCATTTTCATTTAGTTTATCTTGAAATGCTAAAATAACTAAAATGGGTTAGACTTTATTTTAAGTTGTCATTGTTACAGTGTAGGTATACATTTAAGTACTGAGTAATATTAATTAACTACATGTTCTTACTATAGGGTTAGGGTAGGATTAGGGTTTGGCTGAGGGTTAGTTGCATGTAATTATGCAGAATTTACTGTTATTACTATGGTAAGTACATGTAACGTGTAACAAGGACACTGTAAAATAAATTGTTTCCCTAAAATGAAATGAAATTAAATAAAAATGTATGCAAACTACACTGTAGAAATAATTTTTCGAAGTTGGGGATGCAACAAAGATTACTGCAGTATGTTTTACAGGAAAATACTATTTCAATCGTTCCACTTCAAAATGTCATCTTTAATTCAATGTGTTACTTGCAGTTCATTTGTAATTAATTGTTATTAAATTTACTAGCAATTTCCGAGTGAAAACGAAAATAGTTTCTACGCCAATTTTTCATTGTAGGCTTAAGTATGAAAAAAAAACCCGATTTTTTTTACCAATATAAAAATGAATTCTAATATTAACAAAACCTATAATAGAATATCAATGATATGAAAATAACACTGCGGTAAAGCTGGATTTTCCAGTGCCTCCATATTAAAGATAACAGACAACAAACATTTAAAAAAAACATGGATCCTTATCAGAGCTTTCTGTTTTGTGAGAAAGAGTTCCAGTGACTATTGCCATTTAATAAATTATCTGTGCACGACTATTAAAGGGATAGTTCGTTCAAAAATGTAAATTGTGGCATCATTTACTCACCCTCATGAACACAGAAGCCAATGGCTACCGTCAAATACATTCTTAAAATAATCTTCTTCTGTGTTCTTCAGAAGAAAGAAACTCATTCAGGTTTAAAACAACATGAGAGTGAGTAAATGATGACACAGTTTTCATTTTTGGATGAACTGTCCCTTTAAAACATATTCAGGAGACAAAACTATATTAGTACGGTTTCTTATTTCAGTGATGCCAGTTGCGAGTCCAAGTTTCATTAATATTCATATGAAAGCGTGTTAGGCAGAGCGTGCGCAGTGTGACGCAGCCAATCAGCGGCCTAGAGTCGCCCTCCCGTGCCTGTTCCTCCGCCCCCGTCACACCCCCGGTGTTCCCCTTAGCAACCCAACGTAACACTCCAAAATAGAACGCATTGACGTCACGCAGAAGCGAGAGCGGTAGCAGTGAGCGCGAGGCGGAGAGTTCCACAGTTTGTCATCTGTTTCTCGGCGTGCTGCTGTAAACCCACCACGTTGCTACCGGCCTGATTCCGCGCGCATGCTGACATGTCAGTGTTCTATTCAATTCTATTCCGACTTTACACATCTAAACACACATTGAAAGAATTCAAATGCATACCCTTTTGCAGCTTCACTCAGACACAAACCTCGCAGCGACCGTGCTGTTTAGCAAAACAATTATTTGTAGCTATACGATGTTTAAATGCGTTTAAATACTGTGACTTACTTGCGGTGCGCTGGTGGTGGGCGGACTCCCGAAGGATTCCACGGAAGACAGGTACTGAGATTCAAGAGAAGGAGATGAGCTTCCACGGGAGCCGGTGTCGGGGTCTCCGGGGAACCCCTGATACATCTCCCCGGTGGAGCCGAAAGAAGCCGAAACACCTAGTGTGCCCGGTGAGAACGGGTAGTCACCTGTCACGCAACACAAGACACACTGAAGCGTTTTGCCAGGGCATTAAAGTCTATATGCTTTTGTAAACCGTAATGCACTGTAAAAGCGAAACCGGGTGCGTTGTATTTAAATGTTTTATTAGCCTATATTAAAGTCACCTACCGTAACCAGTTTTATTTTGAGTCTTCGTGAAGATGCCCTTGGTCTCTTTCCAAAATAGTTGCATTAAGACATCAATCCAGTTCCCTGCTGGAGGAAACTTCTATATTCCAATCGCTCCTTGGATAACACTTCCCAGGTCTTGGTACAATCCGTGAAATGTGCATTTATAAATCCATAAAAATAATCCGGCATGTGTTTGTTATAAACGGGAGTAGAAAGTGTGCGGTGTTTCGGCAGCAGCGAAGCGCTCTTGTGAATGAAGCCTGAGAACGCATTGTAAAGTAGGGAGTCCTGGCTCCTCCTCTTACTGGTGTTCCGCTGACGTAGATGCCCATATATGGTCTAAAAGCACTGTTTTTGTTTTTGGTATCTAAGCAATATGACGTGTAAGGGATTCCCTCACCCACAGAAAGAGACGAGAAGAGCTCGCGGTCAAGAATAGGTACGTTTACTATTACTTCCACAAGATATTTTTAAGTGTTACATGGTTTTCACGGACAATATTTAGAAACGACACGGTTTGCACATATTTTGCCTAAAAATGCGTTATGTTTAACTGTAGCTTTATGTAATTTATATGTCACTATATCAGCTTTAAATAAACCATTTTCTCTCCTAAATTATTTGACCTGTTTTCTCTCCTACATTATTGGCCTAACATGCTTTATGTTTAACTGTAGCTTTATGTAATTTATATATCAGGTTTACATAAACCATTTTCTCTCCTAAATTATACACTATATTTAAATTACACTTAAAAAGTAGACTGATATTAATCATTAAAATATTAAAGAGATCGGAACAGAATAATAAAACAAATGTAAAAACCTTGTTTCTGTTTAGAGCTATGAAAACTATACGCTGTACAAAAATTTTATTGTATAGTGTAATATCATATTCAATAAGTAGTCACAATAATTTGCCATGTCTACTCGATTTTAGTCAGTTTTTATTTTGCATGTTTTAACTTTGGCACAACATTTACTTAGTTGAATTAACAGTTGAGCTTAAGTTTTTCAGTTTAATATTATTTATAGTGCATAGTGTTATAGTGTGTGTGTGTGTGTTTATATATATAGTAGGCATATATATATATATATATATATATATATATATATACACTGTAAAAAAAAGATGTGCATATGCGGAACACCTATATAAAACACCTGAGCAATCGTAAAGCTAATTTAAGAAGGGTATTTTGCTGAGGTAAGCAGTAGCACACGAGGGAATCCCTCTTTCAGCTGTTTTGACTCACTTGTAAACTTCTCAGCGACACGCCCCGCGGATTCCCCGATACACTGGATCTTCACTCGCTGCTAACAGTCTTGAGAACCGGTCGGTGCAGTGATTTACATTGCCTGTTTTCTGTAGTGGGTAAGTGTGGGAACTATATGCATCTATCTCTTTGTTATTATCATGTTATATAAATATGTTATAATTACAGTTGTTATATTCAATGACATCCTAGTTTTAAGACAATCTCTTATATGCTTAAAATGATCATGCACGGCGATCAGTGGGATCTGTCAGGATTGTTCAGCAAACAAAGCGCTCATTATTATGGCTGATACCCTCGCCATTTACAAGAAGCATGTAGTACAAGTTCCAGGCCGGGCAGTGGGATGTAGTGACGGAAGTCATAGTGAGTGTCACATAGGCTACTGTCACATTTCACTTCATGTAGGAACAAAGGTGATTCATTGCTCTGTGTGCAGGGAAAGAGCGTGGCTTATTAATAAGGTAACTCAAATAAACGTGGTATAATGCAAGGTAAAACGGTGTACTAACCAGTACCTTAGGCTATATCTCGACGGTGGGGAAGGAAAGGAAGGGTGGGGAAAACAACAATTAGTCAGCAGCTCTTGAGCGTCACCGGCGGAGAACGCCGTGTCCTGTGCTAGACGTTATAACGACCGAACAAGAATGACTAATGCGGAGTAGGATACTTCAAACATTTTACCCAAATCCGTCGGATCCACGTTAAAACGTCAGAGAAATTATACGTGGGATGTTTAAAGATGAACTAGATAAGGAGACGCATCTATAGCATTAAATCAGTGGCAGGTGCTTTAGGCGGCCCAATGGTTAATGCAAATAACATGTTAGTTTGATAACTTGGAAAGTTTGACTGAAGAGCTGAAAAGTCATCATTTAAATTACTCACCAAACCCCTACCCCCGTTTTTCTGTGGACCACAGAATGTGATGTTAGACAGGATAACAGTCACCATTCATTTTCATAGTAGTGAAAGTGAATTCTGGAAATTGTTTCAACGGTCAAATATAGACTTTAAATTAGATTTTAAACCCAAAAATCCAAGTTGTGTTTGTCCATATATTTTACCGTTGAAACAACCCGGCATTTTTCAGAATGCATTAACTTTCACTAACGTACAATAAAAATGAATGGTGACTGTTATCCTGTCTAACATTGTGGTGTCTGAGGCTGACAGTCGTTTAACAAGCGAAAGAAATTCATTAACACTAACGTATTTTAGTTTAACAATCAAAATAAACGCATACTGTGTTGGAACGACATCAGGAATAAGTACATTGTGACTTTTCATTGTGAGTGAACTGTCTCTTTAAATTCCGTTGATCTGCATAATAACATTTCCATTCCAGTCAAGAAATGTACAGACCGAGGGAAACAATACGATAATAATAAACAAACTCCTGTTAACCGTCTCACATTTAATGCAAAACCAAGTAAACGGATTCTTTAAAGCAAACAATCCCGCGACGTTTACAACCAAACCTGCGTATGTATACAACGTCTCGTCGCCGAGGAAACGGCGTTCCCGCGCGTCTTACGCAAGGACGTCACGACGATTGGTACTTTTTTGTTTTTGCTGCGTAGCAACCGGTTTCCGCGGTAACCCTTAAAGGGGCGGCACAGCCACACACACAGTGGTTAAACTGTGAGAGTTTTGCCTTGTGGGAAAGCGCGCTTGCAGTTATGTGTGTGTGTGTTTACATTCTTGTGACTTTTACAAGATATTAAAAGGCGCATAGTTACATGTTTTAGTTTATTATGAGTAGAACACACGTAGGCTTACTTTAGTCGTCGTTTATTTTTGTAGTTAGTCCCATTAGCTGTAGCTAGCGTGCTAATCTTTTTTTCTTTTCTTTTAGCTAGCGTGCTAATCGTCCCGTCTACATAACCCTGCAACTATTGCAGACGGATAGTAGCCGTCATGTTAGTAACAAAATTAATGATTTCAAAACCACGCTTGAGGCTACTCGAAATGTCTGTTAGATAGTTAGTTGCCTGTTATAGTCCACAATAAATCATACTTCTTGGATCTTTTACACAATGTATGCCAAATAGTATGTTTATGTCTGTTGAGTAACTCTAGGTTTGCATAAACACAAAAGACTGTGGCTGGTGTCTATTTTACTTTACTACATGGATCAGGCTTCTTTTAAGTAGTTGATATTCTATAAAACAACAAGCTACCGATATTAAATCAGGTTTAAGGTTTTTAGATCTAGATATGCACAATAGTTACTTGCATTAATATTCTTAACTAAAAAAACGTCGTTTTTAAATAATTGAAACATGTTGCTTACACAGCAGGAAATCCAGGTGTAATTGGTTTAATTCAATGCACGAACTATTGGCTGAATGTGGACAACTTGAACATAGTGGCAAATTTTTGATGAAGACATTATTAGTTTATTTATCTAGCTACTGTAATTAACTCAATATATTATACAGCTTATTTAAAAAAGAAATTGAATGCACTGCTCTTTATACATCAAGCATTCTTTAATCTGTTATCAAAGTTATCTTTGATTTGTTATCCCCCCAAAATGCATGTTTGAGTTGTTTTAACTGAAAGCAACTTGGCCTGTCATATCTTAAAATATATCAGTGCCATTGTTTTGTCTCAAGATGCACTTTTTTTTTTCTAAGGCAAGTTTATAAAAGCTATACTTAAATGTCCTAATTAAACTAAGGCCTAATCCTGGCTTAATCTAAGCCCTGTCTGTGAAACCAGGCCTACATGTTATAAGGTTCTGATTTTTTAAATACAGAGTAGATTTGGTTGCTATTGTACAAACAAATTGTTTCATGTTTTACAGGATACATAATTGCATCTAGTTATCCACAATCAACAGCAAAGAAATAGTGCAATTAATTTGGAAATTAAATAGAAATAACAAGATATCATCAACAAGATATAAATCATGCCATTAGACCCCAGAATTACCATTGGTGCATTAAAAGCGTGACATAGACAGGGTTCTTGACAGCTTTTGGCATGAAACAGTAAAATTAACTATGCAAATGTTATAAAAGGTAATGATCATATACATCAAGTTATGAGATTCTCACTTAACTGTTGTATATTGTGTATAATGTTTACAATTGTCTTTTTGCCGATACTACAATAAAGTTGTTTTTAAAATACTTAACTAGTAAAACAATGTACATACTTAGTTTTCAATCCTATGCCTCATTTATTCAACACATGTCAGTGCATGGATCCCCAGCACGATTGAACATCACTGATTTAAGAGGTGCAGACTCTGTAGTACATCAACTGGACAAACCGACAAAACCAGAAAGTGGATGAACTACAACAGGATATTAATAAAAAATTCAGTTAATGCATTGACAGTCTAGCTGTTCCAAAGACAGAAGCTGTGGTGTGAAGTACAAAAAATGACTCAGAATTGATTGACACTGCAAGTCATTAAAGCTCTAGTAAAAGACTGTGATGATATGGAAGTGTAAAAAATCTCGATCTCTAGAACAGGACTAAAACAGGCAGCCTAACATTTAGTGCGTTCTGTACATGTGTATAAGGTTATTTTTACTGTATTTTAAAATTGTTTTAATGTAAAAAAAAAAAAATTATAATTTTTTGAATGCTTTTTAATATATAAATAGCTTGTGCACCTATGCTATATTAGAAGTTTGCTCCTTTTTTAAAAGTTTTTATTAAACGTATCAGCGGTTTTAAACATGCTGTATTTCTCTCTTAGTTAAGTAAGTTAACCCAAGAGATATAAGCATGTCATTTAGCATGCTGATTTGTCCTGTAATCACAAACTTGCATGCACAACGCATGTACTCAGGCGATCGGCACATGTTTTGTTTCTATACGTGACTACAGTTGCTGCAGTTTGTGAGTTACTGGCAGAACAATGAATAGGAAAATATGTTTATTTGCATTTCAGTTCGAACAGCCCAACTGCGCTCCCGGGTCTTGGGTGTTCTCATGCATTCATTTGGCTTTATGCAAAAATAAAGCTTAGTTGTCCTGTTTTGCCATTACTTAAGAGCCATATTGTCTGCCTTGTTTTTTTTAATTAACCCTTGCCATCTTGCTCCAAAAAAAAAAGTTCCATAATGCAGGGGAGGGCCGTGTGTTTTGTTTTCTCTCTCTGTTTTTCTCTCTCTGTTCTTTGTACAACTTGAACCCCTGCATCAATCACGAGAGTGTCTTGTTTCCTGGAGAGGCGGGACATGTTTGCCTGGTTCCCTGCCCAAAATATTTGTAACCAGGCAACAGCAAGGCCCATCCCACAATAGCTCTGTGTTGTTGACACCCATTTTGGCATCCTCACCCTAACAGCGTTGCATAACCTCTTTCTCTAACTTCCCAATGAGCCGAAACGCTCTCATAATACTCTGTGCATTCTCGAAGAAAACTGCACAACAATGTGTTATTGCATTTTATACATCTATGGTTATTGCCCTGCACCTTCGTTTACTTTCTGGGTTTAGACGACTGTGTTTGCACAGACGGACGGAGTTGCAGAGAACCGGAACATCTGCAGATGAACTGAAACTGACTGTCTGCTGCTGTATCCTCCATTAACACAGGCTTCCCTGCGGACATGTTGTGAAGTTAAGAAAACAATACTTGCATTAAAGCATAAAGTACAGTGAGTGCAATGCTAATGTGTAAGGAAATAGTCTCTGTTGTGAAGATGAGCTTAAATCTTAAAATCTCCCTACTGAAAAATCATTGTAAACCACCCTGGCTGGTTTTAGAGCAGTGGTTCTCAACCTTTTTGACCCACAAGGACCTTTTTCACATTTCCGGGGTTCCCAGAAGCGGAAGTCGTCGTAGTTGGGTAAACTAATATAATGGTGAGATAAGTGAGGATAAAATGCATGATAGCTTTTCCACGACTTTCCAAAAGAGGGAATAAATATCGAGAGATTGTTCAGTCAGAAGAGAGAATTATGAGAAATTTGCTGTCACTCCATTAGCCATCGTATTATAAACACCCTTAAAGCTTTTTATTAACTACCAAACACAAAGCGTTATAAATGGATACTAAATTTATTATGAAAATATGAAAAACTTGGATTTGTGATGCTGATAAGTGTGGAAATGCACAGTCTGTGAAAAGGGTCAACAATAATAGTTAATAATAGTTTTGTTTTCCTTTTGTTTTATTTTTATTTAAAGACACTATGGCCTGGTTTTACAGACAGGGCCTTGGCTTGATTAAGCCAAGATTCAGCCTTAGTTCAATTAGGACATTTAAGTGGCTTTTTATAAAACTGACTTAGAAAAAATTACTGATGTGCATCTCAAGACAAAACAATGACTCTGACATAATAAGTTGCTTTCAGTTAAAACAACTCAAACATGCATTTTAGTGTGAGACTAGTTTAAGCATTGTCTGTGAAACCAAGGGTAGGAGTATCCATAGAAACTAACTTAATAATTATAATTAAAATAAGTTTCAGAATTCCAGAAGTTTTAAAAGCAGAATGTTCTTCATATTTAAAAAAAGGATTTAAATTGTTTTTTGTTTTGTTTTTTACTCACAATTTATGCTCTGTAAAATATTTTAGAACTTAAAATGTATATAATCCTGGTTCTTCAAAAAAAAAAAAAAAAAACACTTTTGTTTAGGGTGTGAATTAGATCTTGATTTTTCTGTTGTATTTTGCCTTATTTTAAATGATTTTAAGTTATCTTATGCCCCCCTTTAAAGTTTGCTGAGGCCACCAAGTGTGTTTGGAGGGGTTTGACACGGATCTAACTCTAAATCTAAATCTAAACCAGCTCAATTTAGGCTGGTTTATTTTCAAGGTGTACCTTAGCATGTGGGAACTACGGTAATCGCTGATCTTTCACATATTTCAACATATGTTAAACATTTGGGGAAGTAGTCCCGTTTTTTAGTATGATTCCAAGTTGGATTCTTTTGGATATCTACATATTATAACATATTATCTTTATCCATCACACCTCATAAAGAAACGAGTCTCCTTTTTTTCTCCCTTTGCTTCTGTCTGGTAAATGGGGAAACTCTCAGTCGTGTCTGGAAACATCTGGAGGGGCAGACAGCATGAGGTCATTGCTCTACCTCCCCAGTGTTCTCATCGTCCGGGTTCGCCACGCGTGTACGTCTGTCTGCTCCCAAAGAATGCGAGAGAGAAGCTGCGGAATTTAGAGTCACGTGATTCGCTCCCCTGCATCTATGTGCTTTTTTTTCCTGATAACTTGTTTAGACAAACTGGACTTTAAAGGAATAGTTCACTTAAAAATGAAAATTCTGTCATCATTTACTCACCCTCAAGTTGTTTCAAACCTGTATGAATTTCTTTCTTCTCCTGAACACAAAGAAAGATATTTTGAAGAGTTGTCAGTTGATGGACCCCATTGACTTCCATAGTATTCGTTTCCTACTATGGAAGTCAATGGGGTCCATCAACTGTCTGGAAGCAGAAGAAAGAAATTCATACAGGTTTGAAACAACTTGAGGGTGAGTAAATGATGACAGAATGTTCATTTTTAAGTGAACTATCTCTTTAAGTTGTTGCTTTAACAAATCCCATGTGGCTGAGGGCACAAAATAAGGATCTAAGATTTTGGCCTACTGTTCTGTATTGGCATCTGGTTCCATGAAGAACTTTTCACATCCACTTTCCATTGCACAAAAGGTTCTTTAGATTATTAAAATTAATAAAACAATGGTTCTTTTAGGAACTGTTCTCTGAAAGCTTATTTGGGGAACACAACATGATTCTTCTATATGGCATTGCCGTGAAAACCCAGTTTTGGAACCCTAATAGTTCTTCATAAACATCCTAAAGGTAACAGCGTGGTCTGGTCTGAGTGACCCTGACCAACACAATCACATTTTTTTGATTGCCCAATATTAGACCGCAGACCAGTGACGAGAGTTATGTGATTCTCCATTACATTCACAACTTCCCGTCAGGATTCCCGTCTGAGTGTTCGAGGAAACTGTAAAGGAAAAGGAAACTGCGTCCTGTCTTTGATAAACCCGCGGCACGATGGAACTTTTTTCCGCATTCAGAACAAAATCAGACCTCTGGAATGTGTTTTAGGAAATAAACACTGATAAGTGCTTGAACAGAACCGTTTTTTAAATAAATAAAAAGTTAAATCTGACGTGAACGTCACGCCATAATTTAAATTCAACGTCACCAATTGTCTGTCTAAATCCAGCTATCACCCTCATTCCATTGTGTAAAAGAACATGAATTGCCATTTTGTTCAATGCAAGACTGTGCAATCCGGCGGGCTCAAGCATTACAGAAATGCAATCAGTGGGTTTAGTATTCAGCAGCGTAGTGTGACTCAGACAGCGTAAACCTCAAGCGCGTCAAACATAGCCTACTTTCGGCAGGCCGCATGCCAGACAGAGAGACACAGCGCTGGTTTAGGGAGAGAGGGAGAGAGAGAGAGAGATTGTATCCTTTCTCTTCCACCTCTCTGCATATCCATCAGTCTCCAGCAATTCTTTCTCTCAACCCCCACATTCTCTCCTGCTCTTCGCATCCGTCTCCCCCACTCCTCCAATGCTTATGCAACAGTTGCCCTATTTTAATGCGGGAGGTTGTGAGGGAAGAGAGATGGAAAGAGCAGGTGGGAGGCAATGATGGAGAAAGGAGGAAGGGGGGTCCAGGAGTGCTGTCTGAGAGCACTGCAAACGTCAGGTGAACGACAAACTGTCCCTTTCTGACTCCCCCGACCGCCCCCCCCCCCATCACCCCCCACCCCCCCCTCACCGCTCGCTCACCCGCAGTCGAGTCTAGACAAGCCTCGTTCTCAGAAACAATCGCGAGAGATTGCTGTGGGACTCTAAATAAAATTTTACTTTGAACTCGTATTATAATGAATGTCACTTAGGACTATGCTTGACAAAACTGGAAGGGAAAAATATTCAGTTTTAAATAGTTACATACTAATAAACATTCATGAACTCACACATCAGCTGTGGTAAATGGAAGTATGTTCACGTGAGAACCAATGAGGTTCATTCTCTGTTACGCAGCACGTTTGAGCTTCAGCAAGAGTTTGTTCTCTTGCATCAAGCAGGTTCATTTGAGCTTCTGTTTAAGTTCACTGATCAGTGTTTATATGTGAATTAAAGCCTAAATTCAATCTGTTCATCATATAAAGCGATCGAGTCTCTTCAGAAAATGTGGACTAAACCTCATATGGATTAGTTTTAAAATCTCTTTAATGAACTTTCTGAAGAGTCAAAGTGGTAGTTGTGTTGCTGTCAATGGAGGGACAGAAAGCTCTCAGATTTCATCAAAAAGATCTTCATTTGTGTTCTGAAGAAGAATGAAAGTCTTACAGGCTTGGAACAATATGAGGGAGTGTAATTAATGACAGAATTTTCATTTTTGGGTGAACTATCTCTTTAAATGAAAAAACATCAAGACTATGGGAGGAAAAACAGACTTAAGAAACAGTCACATTTACCATTGCTCTGTGAAATTTCACAAAATCCAGTCATTCCAATAGGAATACGTCCAATCGGGAGTTTCGCGTATGGCAAAACATTTCCCTTCACAGATTTTACTAATGGTCAAGTTGGTCATGTCAAATTGCCTCGTTGAACAACAGAAAGATGATTAGTTTGAAACAAAGTGATTTTGATGTGAGAAGTGCTTCATACATCTCTACACTATTGTCAATGGGCCTTTTTTTTTGCCTGTGAAAATTCACTAATGTGACTACACTTTTAAAAGGATAGTTTACCCCCAAATCAAATCATTACTCCTGTATGTCTTGGTGTTTTTTTAAATACATCTCCTCTTTTGTGTTCATACAGGTTCAGAACGATATGAGGATGAATAAATGGCAGAATTTTCATTTTTGGATAAACTTCTCCTTTAAGTAGCTTCCTCTCCTTTGAAGAAACACCCAAGCTTGTTTGTCTATCAAAAGCTTAGTATCATCACAAATGTCACCAAGAAGTGAAACACACCCTCGTTTGAATTTCATTACTGCAGAGTGTGTGTTTGCATCTCCTGTGCATTTTGATGCAAAATCTGTGTTTGATATTTTAGAACTGCATATAATTTTGGTTTCTGTGCTCTGATTGGCTCAGACTTGTGCTGGGAGAAGAAAAGAGCGTGGTGGTGTTGTCTTGAAAACGAGGGGTGCGAGTGAAATGAGTGAACAGCACTGTGCAGAAAACCACCTCTGGCATCTTTATTCAGTTATACAAGTCAAATATTTCTGTTTTATAGGTTTATAAACTAATAACAAAATCAAAAACTTGCAAAGAGCTTTCATCTATGAATTATATTTAAAAATATGTTGAAAATAATTTGAATATTATTATTAATATTATAATTAAATATAAGGGGAAAATCTTGTATATGAGTTTGTCAGTAAATCTGTATAAGGAAACATAGTTGCATTTTTCATTATTTCACTGCAGTGGAGAGCGATGCACCTTAGGGTAAACATATGGAAGCTTGTTTCCAATACAAAAAATACAATACAAAACCAAAAAAGGTAATTACGACTTTTTCTCTCTCAATCGTCAAAGTCCGAATTGTGAGATATAAACTTGCAAGTACGAGAAAAAAGTACATTACCTTTTTTATTTGCGAGTTTATATCTCACAAATCTGAATTTTCTGTTGCAGCTCCTCTCTTCCCAGTCTGTCAGTAACACTGTTCAGTTCCTGTCTCTATGAAGCCCCTCCTTCTGAAAAGCACAATGTGCTCTGATTGGTCGGCTGGACCAGTGTTTTGTGATTTGTCAACCACTTTGAGCTGGGAAATGTCTCTTACTATAACCATGAGTTTTAACACACTACTAACTTACTCAACCAGGCATCGTCCACCCTTATTTGGGTATGCTTTGGGCAGAAATGTTTTGACGTTTTTGTTCCCGGAAGAAAACTCAAGGCTACCCTGGGTTTTCAGTGCGCACTGATATAGAGAATGACTCCCTTTGGTGTGACTTTGAGCTTTGGAACTTTGCAGACCTTTTTTCTTGCTCAAACAGCAACGCACTAAATAAAGTTGAACGTAAAAAAGCATAGTATGACCCATTTAATTTGACACAAATGAAAACGAGGTTGAGGGGTACACAACACTATGACATATTAAACAAACTGAACACGTGTCCCTTTCAGCCCTGTTTTTATTAGCATCAGATTAGATATGGCCTTTACTCTAACAAAGGTCCATAGAGTAGTGAATCTGAGAGCTGAATCCCACTCATTCAGGTGAATTTGGCCTGTCTCTGACTAGAGCAGTGGTTTTCAAGTAATTCTAATCTCAAATAAAATGCTAAAAATACACGTCAAGTCACCTTCATTTTTTAACAATATAGATTGTTTCAAAACAGCTTTACAGTGGAAATTAAAGTAACAGAGATGTTTTGGCTTTATAGAATAAAGTTATTATCCAGCTAAAGTTAGTTTTGATTGATTCACTTCCGTCGCAACGATCATTATTTATTAAATGCAATGTGGAGTGAAAACATTGTGACGTAACTCATTATCTATAGCTACGTTAAATGTCCCGAACTGTTTTTAGCATATGGAGAGAGATCACCTAATCTTATATTTTAATCAGGCAAAAGTGATTACAAATTTTGGAGATAACAGCTGAGTGAATCACAAATTAAGGTCGAGATGAAATTTAAAGCGTCTGTCAGATAGAAGCTAGCTCTGTATAACACAAACTGCACAGTTTCTTTAGTTCTAAGACACAAGCCTGGAGATGTTTACTGATGGCCAAAGGCATTATGGTTGTAGAAGGTTGACATTTAATGCCGGAAGATTCATTCCTCAGAGATTTGAAGCTTCTTTGAGTGCCTGGTTCAGACAAAGCATTCAGACTTGTGAAATAGACTGTAATCGGGCATATGCATGTAGCCTAAATAATTGAGCAATTTAGGCAAAACTGCACTTTTCTCATTATACTGAACTAAAGGCACTTCAGTCTTTAATTATATAGCATTAACGTACCTTTACCAGTGCAATTATGAGCAATTATCGTAGTTGTTATTCGATAAATACAGATGTAAGTTAGCAATTAGAACAGGGCTGAGAAAAGAAATCTACCTGCTGATTATCAGCCTATTACTTTGATATCATATTACTCTTTTCCTCCTGCAAATGCAACCTCACTGCAAATACCAACACCATCCTGCCAATTTATCGGCATGTATTTTTAAAACATGCCTAAAAAAGTATCAAGTTCACCCCAGTTTCATCAATGCGTCAGCCCCTAATGAGTTGACGTAAAAGTGAACACATTTAACAAAGTAGTCAGTGTGGGGGCAAACAGTCAAATGCAGTTTGAGTGACGCATTAGTCAATGTGTGATGCACTCACACCCAAAGAGTTGACATTTTACCCATATTGTTGTTGTTCATAGGCACTGACTCCCAAACGCTCACTTCATTTACTTTTGGCTTGACTGATACGTATTCTCAGGGTGATGAAGCTCAGAGACAGCCCGAAATGACACAATTGCGTCGTATTAAAATATTTCAGGTAAATATCTATAAATACATCCAGTGACATCAATTTCAGTAGTATTGTGTTCTCCAGCCAGGTCTAAAAATGCATCTTGGCAGTCAACTTGAAGAAGGCACCTTCCTTACGGAGCTTCCACTCTGGAAAACGCTCCCACACACGCTACAACTCTGGAGCTATTCCTGTCGCCACCCCCATACAACTGTACCAAATTACCCAAGTGTCGGCAAGAAATAGAGGCAAAACATGTCACTGCTGCGCACCAATGGGATCAATGGGGGAATGAAGCGAGGGGTGACGGAGAAAAGAATGATAACATGAGCACAGATGGAGGGAGGTGGAGAAAAGGTTGGAGGAATCAGTCACACAGACACATGTTCGGCAAGCTGCTGTGCCACTTTCCTCCTTACTAATTAGATTCAATCAAAGTAAATGTTCTGCCAGATACCCCGATGCTAATTCTTTGGTTATTTTAGTCCTTTCTCAGAAAACCCCCATACAGAATTTGATATTTACGGCCATCTGTCATCTTGGCCTGTACATATTCACGTAGGCAAACTTTTTAATAGGTATTTCTAAACAAGTCAGCTTTATCTGATTAGAACGCAAATCTTATACACAGACACGGCTGTAGGAAAAAGGTTTAAAACATCAGTCATTGCGTCAGAGACAGATTTCACATCTCAGTTAAAGGGAGCATCTTTAATTAGTATTAATGTTATTATTAAATGCTGCTGAATTTTTCAAATGCGAAAGCTTAGAATTATAAGGTTCTATCTCCACTTTTGGTCGAAATTGAGTTTTTGACATTTGACATTGTTTATCAATGCCTGTGTGGTGTTATTTTTGTACAAAAATATTTTGTTAGTAGTTATTAATAAAACAGATTATACTACATAACAGTTTTGCCAGCTGGGATGTAAAAACTTTGATGCTCAATATCTCAGAACTACCCTAAACAGAGATAGAACCTTATAATTCTAAGCTCATGTGGTCAACAAATGAATATTTCTTCAAAACTTTCAAAGTCAAATGCAATATTTGTACGGAAGCTACTGTGTCTGTGTGAATAACCTTGGTCTGCAGTGTTTTTGGCAGACGCTCATTCTATCCACAGGAAAACACAAACCTTTTAATGCTTCTATTTTAGTGCAAATCACTCTGATAAAACATTGTGACGGCTTTAAAATGGTATGTATTTGGTGGCCTGGGCACGTATTTTGCAGTTTTATAGTGTGGAATTCAGTGATATTATTCTTACATTGAGGATAAGTGACATTCATGGGTTAGATATTTGATTAAGTCTTAGTTTTTCATTGGCGGACAGAACATATAAATATATATTTATTATTTAAATGCAAGAATGTGTCCTATAGTAGATGCCGTAACTACACTATTTGGGCCCCAAAAGCAACTTTCTTCATTAGATACATTTTCATCCAAAGTTGCTAAATTAACTTATGTGCAAAAGTGGAACATCACAAAAAACATTGGCGAATAGAGCACCATTTCCATACAGTTTTTTATGCACATTTTTGGAATTTATGTGCATCTTGGGGTTTCCATCCAGTTTAATTTGATGTGATATCCCAAAAATGCAAATAAAAATAGGTGGATGGAATGTTTTACCAGTGCCCAATGCTGATTTTCACATCCCAGTTCAAGATTTGGGATTGTTAGTGTTCTTGTGTCGCCATCCGCCAATCAATTCTAGCCACATGTCATTTGCAGCTCAAGTGATTGGTCCAAAAAACCAAGTAGCCGAAATGAGCGTCCATGAGCAAAGATGGCCGATTTCAAAATGCATTAGGTCAACTATAACGGATGACTTTCTCCAGATATTATTAAAAAGTTATTACTCACAGACAGACAGAGAGCAGGACGGGCAGACAGGGATAACCAAGTCAAGAGTAGCTTTTTTAGAAAAGCCAATGCACGAAGGGATTATGCCCTAAAAAGTACAAGATGTAACTGGCAAAGTATGGAAGAGGAAGTGATCAAGAGAGCAATGACAGACATGTGTGGACTGTTGCTGGGGGCAACCTCTGTTCGGTCACCTTACAGGGAGGAAGCATTGTGTGAGGTTTCTATTAATAGGAGCAGCGGGAGAGAGGACAAGAGCGTACGAGTGTGTGTGTGTGTGTGTGTGTGTGTGAGCATACGCGCATGTGTGAGCAAGCGAGCGAGCGCAAGTTATGCGAGGAGGAGGAAGCAGATTGTGAGAATGAGACAGTTACTAGAGAGAGAGCTGGAGGGAGGGATGCAGGGAAAGCGTAGCGGAGGAGGGAGCGATGGCGTGATGACGCTGTGCGTGGCGTCAGAGCGATAAGAATAGAGCCGGTGCGTGCAGGGCTGCTGAGACATCGCTTTTAATACCCACAGCTACTATCTCGCTCTCTGAACAATGTGTGTGTGAGAGAGAGTGTGTGTGTGTGTGGAGGTGTAGGTATACGCACAGAAACATTTTAATATAGAAATGCCCTGTGATGAAAGATTATGACTTGGTGCTTTTATATTTGGAAGCAAAAAAACAGTCTTGACTTTTAATGACATTAAGCAGAGATACATAATGTTCATAAGAGGGGAAAAGTACAAGAGGAAGTACGAGTCATGCTGTACGAATGAAAAAAAAAATGCACTTAGGCTGCTTGTTAGATATATCAACATTTGCTGCCACTAAATCACAGGTTAAATTAACAGGTTAAACTGGCAGCTCTATTAATAAAATGTATAAATGTGTTACAATGCTTTTTAGATATAGATTGATTTTTTTTATTTTTATTTTTTATTTTACATTTTGTAATCATTTACCTTCATTACAAACCCATATGTATTTCTTTCATCTGTGGAAGACAAAAGTAGATATTTAGCAGAATGTCCAAGCTGCTCTTTTCCTTGCAATGAAAGTGACTGGTGATCACAACTGTAGCAAAAATAGCAACTTGGACATTCTGCTTAAATTACGTCTTTTGGTCCACAGAAGAAAAAGTGTCATATGGGTTTGGAACGACATGAGGGTGAGTAAATGATGATAAAATGTTATATTACAAGTAAAAATCTCTTTAAAATATCTTAAATGTGAATGTATATGCAAGGGGGATGAAATGTTGTGTATCCAGGCAGTGTTGACCAACTGATGGAGCAGTGAGTGGGTTGATGCAACTGCAGGGCAAAGGTCCACAGATCACAAATGAGATAGAAGGGGGAGATGTAGGAGAAGTAGACCCAGGTGGATGACGTCAGAGTTGTCTTGGCCTAGCAGAACTGTCCCGCTGAGGTGTCGGGTCTGGACAGGCTCACACAGCCAACAGCCTGAGCAGCCACTGCACAGAGATCAGAGAAACAATTCAGTAAATGTGCTGTGCACACTAATAAATATATGCTTATATTGTACATACATGCTATAGATACATATAACCTTAGGGATAGTTCACCTAAAATTGTCATTTCTGTTATGAAAACTCTCTGGGTGTTTGGCATGGTAATGGATATGACAATGTTGATATGTTTGGTCTTGGCGAAATAGATCAAGTACAGGACTTGCTACTGCTGTACAATATAGTGTACATAAATTACCAGTAGCAGATTTATACAGGTGGAGCTGGGGAAGGTGGAGGGTTTCAGAAAGTGCGCTGCAACTGCTATATTTCTGTTATTTCTATGCAAATGCTGACCAAGTGTTTTAAGGTTGAGCAGCGAGTTCATTGGCTACTGATACAGCAGGAACCAATCAGCTGTGCCTATGTAACTGCAAGAAGATTGAGTTAAGGACCTATTAGCCTGCGACATCTAGAGTTACATGACAGAACTTTGAATTTATCCCTCTGGTGCTCTGGTTTTTTAGAATTTTTTACTTCATCAGATTGGTATGAAACTTAGTAAAGGTTTTGGCACTTGCTATGTGAACACACACACACACACACACACACACACACACACACACACACATACACACACACACACACACACACACACACACTGGAAAAAAAGAAGTCACACTTGTACTTCTCGTGGTCAAAAATGATGGCATTGGAAACGATTGGGAAATAATTTCATCTAGTTTAAACGTTTGGTACTCCACCCAAACAAAATCTTACTGAAAGCTACTTTTTTTTGGAGAAATTAACCCAAAATTCACAACAAAAAAAAATGATTCTTTGATGTTGTTCACTTTGTTTAAACCATTGATTTTGATTTAACACCATTGTATCAGGTTTCATGTTCAAACACTATTGCATCATGTTACTCTTTGGCTTAACTTGATGTTTTGATTTTGAAAGAAGATTTTTTCAATCAAGTAACTCAGAAATGAATTTAATCTAGGATCTTACGTCTATGCCTGACCACAAAATATTTAAAAGTAATTTGAACTTACTCCATGGTTTCTAATTTCTTTTAAATAATTTTCTCTGATAAATTACGTTTGTATGGCTATAGGGCTCGTTTTGTTATGCCGCTTTCTTTCATAACTAAACTAAAAGCTAATCAAATAAAAACATAAACAATATTTAATACATAAATCTATATCAAGCGTACATTAAGCCTTAAATACTTTTACTCATGGCAAATAACTTGATTCAATCATGTCCAAATAACTTAATTCAATCACGTGGAACCACTGTCTATGACTGAATCATGTTCAACCAAAGATTTAGAGTAAAACATGTTTTGAAAAATACATATTTCATATAAAAATTTAAAATAGTATTTTTGTGTGTCTTCTTTAAAGTGTCGTCTTTAAAAAGAGACCAAACTTAAGTCTGTGCTCCAAAGCATTCAAGATTTATGACGATTTAAATTGGAAATTTAATTTTCAGGTCTATGCTTAAAATGTGAATAAATGGATAACTACTGCGTAAATATAATTTAGTACCATGAAATCCCCACAAAACATACAAAATATTAAATAAAAAACATTATCGAATTAAAATATAGCTCATTTATTTAATTTTAAAAAAATCTGTAATTTTTGAGCCACGTGAAAAGTAGTTTTTTTAATCACATATTGATCTAAACCCATATTACTTTCTTTCTTCTGTGGAACATAAAAATATTTTGAAAAATGTTAGTAACCAAAAAAAAAATCAAACCTAAGAGATATTTCTCAAAATTGTCTTTTATGTCCCACATAAGAAAGAAAAACAGAATGACATGAGGGAAAATTATGACAGAATTTTGGGTGAACTATCCTTTTAAACCATCTCTAGGATTGAAGAAATCAAAACAGGATTTATTTATTTTAGTATTAATATTAATATTAATAATATGCATTTTAAAAAAATCACACAGCTTGCCTTGTTTACTATACTTTTATTGACTATAAATATCTGTAAGACATTTATATCAAATTGATCTTGACTATATGCTGTGTGTGATTGATATTATTATTTAGTGTTAATCATTGTAACATCAGTCAGATGGTTTTGACAAACAAGGCAAGATCTTACAGCGTTGATGCCCTTGTCCTTCACCTCTGGGTTGGTCTCGGACTCGTAAAGATCTGAGAAGAAACAATCAGCAAGCTGAATCCTTCCAATTAACATGTTTACAGACAATGCGCACACACTCGCATCACCGATAATGACGTCACGGGCATCATCTCGACAGCTTTGAAGCCTGCCAATAAACATCATGATGAGATGCAGTGCTACATGATTATATATTTACCTTCACACTGGATGCAGATAGCGATAACCATATGGAAATGTTCATACCGTAAATTCAATCTAAACAAAATGACTACATATAATCAGCGCCTACTTTAAAAGGTACACATTTCTAATAAGTAGCTTAGGAAAAAGTGCCATTTATGCATAAAAAGCGGGTTTTGTATTCAACCCTTTATGAAAGTGACGTATCTGATTGAATTTTCATTTTGTTTGTGTATGTGTGTGTTTGAATGAGCAGCATTCCTGTGCTTAAAGAGCAGCGAAGCATACATAAGCAGATCCATCAGATGAAGGTATCTCAGGCCCTGTTTACACCTGGTATTAAGATGCGTTTTGGTTGATCGGATCACAAGTGGACGATGATAAATACAGGAGTAAAACAATACTTCTTCTAGTGTTGATTGATGGTCAGCTGGTCTGGTTATCCTAAATTAGATTTATTTGCTTTAAAGGGGTGATGAACTGAGAAATAAAAATTTCCTTGAGCTTTTGACATATAAGAGGTCATCATACTATAAGAATAGTAATCCCTATCCTGTAAGTTTCAGAACTGAAAACTTCCTTGTTAGTCCAATAAGAGCTTTTATTGACACCAGGCACAGCGAACGACAGGTTTTTCAAAGTGGGGATCTATGACGTCAAAGGGTATCAAACCCCGCCTCCGATCAACGCCTACTTCATCACTGCCTGTTTAGCCCCGCCCACCGATTCGCGTATTAAATGAAACCCATTGTAATATGCAAAACTGTTATCCAATCATAGTAGGGGGCGTTTACTTCCAAGTCTTCAATTCGGCACGCCCATAAAAACTGAGCGTTTCAGGAGCTAGGCTCAAAACCAGGGTAGAAAATAGCCTATTACTTATTCATTTGGATGTTTTTTTTATGTAAAAACCAAGCGAACGTCATAAGTTATATAACAATATAACATTTTTTAAAAAGCCAGTTCATGACCCCTTTAAATTATTGTTTGTATATGCCAACTGTCTGTGTGAGCTTGCTGCAAACTACTTTCCCTATGGGGATAAATAAACACTACTACTACTAGGTAGTCCAAAACGCATTCTACCGGATTGCTTTCGCAGTGTAAATGCTCATGTGGTCGAACAGCCGCAAAAGACGCCTACTCTCCGCCTACTGACCTAATGCGTAATGCGCTCTAGCCAGACGGGATGTAAACTTTGTCGGCTGGAGACTCAAGTTTGGTTTGAAGATGAAAAACGTACCCAGCACAATGTTCTCTCAGCATTCCTGATTTCTAACACACACTCACAGCGTTCGGCTGGTCTTGGAAACTAAAGCTGATGCTCTCTGTGTGTTTTTGTTGTCTCTGCTCGTGTTCATATGTTAATTGCTTGAGCTTATTTTTGTCCATTAGATTGAAAGATCTGAAAAAGCCCATACATTTACACACCCATAGACCCTCCCCTCGAAGAAATCAGGACAGTGGTTAAAAGTGGACAAAAGAGATTGAAACAACGGGAATGTGGCTCCCTCGTCTACTTGTGATCCAATCTACCAAAACTAGGTGTAAACAGGGCCTCAGTAAACAGGTTGTGACACGATCATTGGATTCGGATATGTGCCTTGTTGCCTCCCTACCTCTGTACACTGCCATAGATTCACACTGTCCGCAAGAAACTTTGACCCCTTCATCTGAAAGGACTCTTTAGACCAGGAAATGTTTTTCCAGTCTTCTACTGACAAGTTTTGGTGAGTTTGTGTCCCCTGTAGCCTCAGTGTCCTATTCTTAGCTGACAGGAGCAGAACATGGTCTTCTCCTGCTGAACGTCCACTGCCACATTTGACATGCGGTGTGTGTTCAGAAAGGCTCTGCTGTAACGTCTGGTTATTTCAGTTACTGTAACCTTCCTGTCCGCTTGATCCAGTCTGGTCATTCCCCTCTGACCTCTCTGAATAAATAGGCATTTTTGTCCACAGCACTGGATGTTTTTGTGTGTTTTTACACCATTCTCTGCTGATTATAGAGACCGCCGTGAACAAAAGATCAGCAGGATTTGAAAAACTAAAACCATTGCGTCTCGCACGAGCAATTATTTTTACAGTCAAAGTCACTTAGATTATATTCCTTTTAATATTCTGTTTTTTTGTTTGAACAACAACTGATTGTCATTCAAATGTGTGAATGCCTTCATGCACTGATACGCTGCTGCATGATTGGCTGTTTGGAATATTTGCATTAACAAGCAGGTGTATCTCATAAAGTGTGTTCACATGTACTGTATTATAAATAGACACACCCTACTGTTCAAAAGTTTGAGGCTAGTACAATTTTTTTTAAATTGTTTTTGAGGTCTCTTATGCTCACCAAGGATGCAATTATTTGATCAAATGAGTGCAGTAAAAACAGTAATATTGTGAAATATTATTACAATATTATTACTGTGATGTGAAGCTTAATTTTCAGCATCATTCAGAAATCATTCTAATATTCTGATTTGAAACATTTCTTATTATCGATGTTGAAAACAATCGTGCTGCTTAAAGGTGCAGTGTGTAAGAATGACAACTAGTGGATGAAATAGGTACTGCAGTCGAATTCAAAATATCAGATATCGTCCTTTCTCCGGCCACCTGGACGGCGCTCACCCGGGTTGCCAGTTTGAGCACACGCATCAGGAACGAGCGCAATGGACAATGAAAACTGGCAAATTGGCAACGTGCAATATCACAGACCAAAACAATAAAACACATTCCAGCCTGGAAACGCACATTTCATGGTAAAAAAGTGTTTTTCAGAGAAACGAGTATGTGAAGTATGTGATTGATTTCCTCAATATATGCAAACATATTATGGTATTTTTATGCTTTAGTATAGTGAAATAGTTACATAGAGCACCTTTCATATTTTAATATTATCTTAATACTTTGATGAACAGAAAGTTCAAAAGAACAGCATTTATCTGAAATAGAAATCTTTTGAAACATTATATGTTTATATGTTATAACATTATATATATGTTTTTACTGTCACATTTGATCAGTTTATTGCATCCTTGCTGAGTAAAAGCATTAATTTCTTTCAAAAAATCAAACTTATCCAAAACATTTGAACAGTATTGTATGCTACCTTCAAATTACATCGAGTCACTTTCTGAATTTTAGGCATTTTAATTTAAAAATCATACCATGTTCTGATCCTAAATAATTTAAAAGGCTATAAAATTTAGTCAGAATGCGTTTTGTTGACTGTTGATAAAGAATGGAAATAAAGGTTGCCAGAAAACACTACTTGCATGACGAAAATACACTGTAAGAAAAAAATCTATAGAAAAATGGCAAACAGACATTTCCTTTAACCCTAAAAAAAAAAAAAGTAATGCGTAATGCAAAATACGAGTAAAAAACCAGTGAAAAATTTATATTAACACATATATACACTTCCCATAATTCTCTGTGAAAGCAAAAGAATGATATAAAACATATCATCAATGAAACACCTAATGTACATCCTTTACTTTTCATTATGATGTATTAGAAATCCTCTCATCTCTGTCAGGAAGTGTAAAAATTTAATTAATTGCTCAAAAAAATAAATGTTTTATCCATTTTTTATCCTAACCAAAATTGTTTTGGCGGGACTTGATTTTGTCCATTTCATAAAAAAATAAGAATTGTCAATTTTGATTTCATGGTGACTTTAAGTAGTAGACACTTTCCAGGAGCACAGTAAATATGGGCGGTTATTTATTTATTTTTGACTATAGATGACAGTATGGTCTCTCTGGTCATGGAAGGACTTACCGAAGAGCACCTGCAGTCTGGCAACACAAGACACAAAGCTCCAGAAGGGCAGGTACTGTTCACCAGCGCCAAACCTCTCCCACAACATCTGCTCCACAACACTGTCACACTCCACACCTGAGGGTAAGAACGAGAGAGGGGGAGGGAACGTGAGAGTGTAGAGAAAGTACATTTCTCTTTGTATATAAACACAGGGTGTGGTCTTTGCGTTTGGCAACGTTCACACTGTCAGTTTTTGGGATTGACAACCACATTTACTCACAGGTGTGTCTCGAAATGTCCCGTTCACACTGCAACTTACAGTAGCGTCTCGAATGCTGTCTGTATGAACGTGCAACGGGAGTCAAGCCTGTATTCTCTAACCAGTAACCACCGAGACAAGTAATATCAAAGATGGCGACGTCCATAAAACTGAAAAGTCTTATCACTTTTGATACGAACTCGAGCCACGAGTTCACCCGCCAATCTTCCAGTGTTTATATCTGGTGGAGATCGGAGCATTTGAGTCATGAGTAGAACAGAAATCTGAGAGAAGCAGCTGCGGTTGATCTAAAAGCCTTGTATCTTCTCCATCACACTCAGCAAAACCACACATGAAAACCCACAACACTCATTAGACACGTGTTTGTGCAGCACAGAGCGGCTCTCTCGCACTGTAGGACGTCACCGAAATCTAGTCGTCCAGTCCGGTTCTGTTCACAAAGCGCAGGTTTTCTGAGAATGCCTGAAAATGTACGGGTGTGAGTTTGGTTAATGCGGTTGTCACTCCCATAAATAACTGAACTGTGTGTGAACGTAACCGTATTAAGGACTCAGGACTGACGACTGTATTCTGCTGTTGTGTATGTGCTCACCTGCAGCATTCAGAGCCAAACTGAGCTCAAACGGACTCATAGTTCCTGATGAATCCTCATCAAACTGAAAAAAGATAGACTGTGGAAGAAGAAAAAAAATGTCAGCAAGTATCCCCATGTTTTCTTGGCACTTGAAAGGAAGTCAGTGATCGGGATTTAGCTTCAATATGACACTGGCGCAGAGCTCTAAAGCAATTGAGTTCGTCAACAGGACAAACAACAACAACAACAACATTTCAAGGTCTTTTTGTCTGTGCAAGACGAGCTCCATGTAACCAAACACAACCTGATAATTGTCACAGCTCAGTGTCCTCAGTGTTCTCTAACACTGTGCCAAAGCTGAGAGTGACCTTTTCACGCATGAGAACTGAGATACCTGCAGATTGCGTAGGGAGGTGAGCAGCTTCTCTGCTTGAGCTCTGTTCAGACGGCCTCTGCCTCCGGTCTACACACCGCCGTTAAGAATATACACAAATAATGGGAGAAAAACTAAAAAGTTCATAATATATACATTTATATATAAAGAATTCAGATGCAAATACCTCTAAGTGCCATCTGGAAATTTCTTCTAGAATGATCAATTTTATGAAGCTCGTATATTTAAGTTCAGTAATTTCACTTAAATGGCAATGAAAAGTACCTATTAATTGCCATTTAAGTGAAATTACCGAACTTAAATAAACGAGCTTGATAAAAATGATCATTCTAGAGGAAAATTTCAGATGGCACTTAGAGGTATTTGCATCTGAATTCTTCATATATATGTATGTATATATATATATATATATATATATATATATATATATATATATATATGTGAGCACAGGTGAGACCTGAACAGCACATGTTACTATCTGTGTTTAACATGTTACTAAACTCATTTAAGCCTTGCCAATTTAAACATTCAAGCGCAAGAAGACAAGAAAGTGCACAATTATTGCTTTAACTTCACACAAAGTGTGAATGATTCATCTTTATTTAATTTACACAGTGAAGATTATATGCAATGTTGTTTTACATTTGATTACTTTATTCAATTTCTGTACCTGAAAAGCACTATTTATTTTATTTGTATCTAATTTGTGCTGTTGCTTGTAGTTTGATTATTTATTATTTTCTTTATTTTAATTTTACAGTAGTCCCCTGAACATAGCCGAACTGTACCAAAACTGTGACCCTAAAACCATGATAAAAACCAAACCGTGAGTAATTTAAACCGTTACACCCCTATATATATATATACATACAGTGAGGAAAATAAGTATTTGAACACCCTGCTATTTTGCAAGTTCTCCCACTTAGAAATCATGGAGGGGTCTGAAATTGTCATCGTAGGTGCATGTCCACTGTGAGAGACATAATCTAAAAAAAAAAATCCAGAAATCACAATGTATGATTTTTTAACTATTTATTTGTATGATACAGCTGCAAATAAGTTTTTGAACACCTGAGAAAATCAATGTTAATATTTGGTACAGTAGCCTTTGTTTGCAATTACAGAGGTCAAACGTTTCCTGTAGTTTTTCACCAGGTTTGCACACACTGCAGGAGGGATTTTGGCCCACTCCTCCACACAGATCTTCTCTAGATCAGTCAGGTTTCTGGGCTGTCGCTGAGAAACACGGAGTTTGAGCTCCCTCCAAAGATTCTCTATTGGGTTTAGGTCTGGAGACTGGCTAGGCCACGCCAGAACCTTGATATGCTTCTTACAGAGCCACTCCTTGGTTATCCTGGCTGTGTGCTTCGGGTCATTGTCATGTTGGAAGACCCAGCCTCGACCCATCTTCAATGCTCTAACTGAGGGAAGGAGGTTGTTCCCCAAAATCTCGCAATACATGGCCCCGGTCATCCTCTCCTTAATACAGTGCAGTCGCCCTGTCCCATGTGCAGAAAAACACTCCCAAAGCATGATGCTACCACCCCCATGCTTCACAGTAGGGATGGTGTTCTTGGGATGGTACTCATCATTCTTCTTCCTCCAAACACGTTTAGTGGAATTATGACCAAAAAGTTCTATTTTGGTCTCATCTGACCACATGACTTTCTCCCATGACTCCTCTGGATCATCCAAATGGTCATTGGCAAACTTAAGACGGGCCTTGACATGTGCTGGTTTAAGCAGGGGAACCTTCCGTGCCATGCATGATTTCAAACCATGACGTCTTAGTGTATTACCAACAGTAACCTTGGAAACGGTGGTCCCAGCTCTTTTCAGGTCATTGACCAGCTCCTCCCGTGTAGTTCTGGGCTGATTTCTCACCTTTCTTAGGATCATTGAGACCCCACGAGGTGAGATCTTGCATGGAGCCCCAGTCCGAGGGAGATTGACAGTCATGTTTAGCTTCTTCCATTTTCTAATGATTGCTCCAACAGTGGACCTTTTTTCACCAAGCTGCTTGGCAATTTCCCCGTAGCCCTTTCCAGCCTTGTGGAGGTGTACAATTTTGTCTCTAGTGTCTTTGGACAGCTCTTTGGTCTTGGCCATGTTAGTAGTTGGATTCTTACTGATTGTATGGGGTGGACAGGTGTCTTTATGCAGCTAACGACCTCAAACAGGTGCATCTAATTTAGGATAATAAATGGAGTGGAGGTGGACATTTTAAAGGCAGACTAACAGGTCTTTGAGGGTCAGAATTCTAGCTGATAGACAGGTGTTCAAATACTTATTTGCAGCTGTATCATACAAATAAATAGTTAAAAAATCATATATTGTGATTTCTGGATTTTTTTTTTAGATTATGTCTCTCACAGTGGACATGCACCTACGATGACAATTTCAGACCCCTCCATGAAGTGGGAGAAGTGGGAGAACTTGCAAAATAGCAGGGTGTTCAAATACTTATTTTCCTCACTGTATATACACACACACTCACACACACACACATATACAGAACAGTTCAAAATTTCAGGTTCAGGGTCATTTAATAAAAATGTAAGATAACTTTTTTCTGTTTTAATATATTTTAAATGTAACTTATTCCTGTCTTCGGTGTCACATGATCCTTCAGAAATCATTCTAATATGCTGTTTTGCTGCTCTAGAAATATTTCTTATTAACATTGTTGAAAAAGATTTTTGTGGAAACAATGATAAAACAATTTTAAACAAAAAATTCAGAAAAAACAGTATTTATTTGAAATAGAAATCTTTTGTAACATTATAAATGTCTTTCATGTCACTTTTGATTAGTTTAATGCATCCTTGCTGAATAAAAGCATTAATTTTTTTAATTAAAAAAATCTTATTGACCATAACCTTTTAAACAGTAATGTATATTAAACATAAAAAAACATTGAATCAAGATGAAAGAAGGATACGTCTTCTCCAAAGATGAGCTGTCTGCAGGTCTCCAGAGGAAGTTCATAGTCTTTTTCCAGCACTAAAACATAATTAAAACAGGAATATGATTTTATAAAGCACTTTTTTTAAGAGGTCTTGGAGAGACTATTCTGACACTTCTTGTGAACCAGAAGCAAACATATGTGTTTACTAATATCATCACAGGAATACTGTTTTTGCAGATGTATTTTTGTCACAACTGATTTATTCTGAAACTGAATGTGTCTGATAATAAGGGGTTTATCACATGTCAACCTTTCCCATGTCAAATAAAAGAGCTAGTAACTGATATGGATGTTAGTGTCATTTGAGTGTACAACATATTTTTATACAGTAACAGTACTAATCATTTATTTAAGGATAAAACATTTTTACAGTCTAAAAAGTTGCTGTTGTACTTTTTTCTTACAGTGGGTGAATATATAGTGCAGCTTGAGTTTATTAGGTGGCACTAAAAGACACTTCCATCTTGTGGCCATTAATGGTACAGCAACCATGTTTGCTTGACTGACAGCTTGTGCTAAAATGTGTAAATCCTGACCTGAATTCATCAGATTCATAAATTGCACAGCATTCACTCTGTCATCCTGGAAAGTGAAAAACAATGACATATTTGAAGACAACAGTTGTATTTACTAATAAACACTGAATCCCACAAATATTCACACTAGACTGTGACTGGATGGGATTGAGATGCTTACAGATCCAGCCTTTTCGTCAAACCACTTCTGCACCCGATACTGGTCCTCAGGTAAAGCTGGCTTTGACATGACCATCTATGGACAGACAAATACACACAAAATGCAGACAGTCACACACAATATAATATCATATTTACCCTCAGATGGTTGATTTTCTTTCTCAATTCAGTCAGTACATGTCTTACCACAGAGTAGTTGTTGGTGCAGGGGAAATCCTGGAATCTGTTAAGCAGATTTGAAACTTTCATACAGTTAACCACTGGACAGACATAAACACATAACCACAACAGAGAGCTGACAGAAACATAAGCTGTTTGTTGTTGTTGTTCGTACCCCTGTATGTTGCCGGTTTTGGTGTAAATGCGGAGGAAGAACTCCCCCTGCTGGTTGGGCCTGAAAGTGGAGGGTAGGATGGCGTAACTTCCAGGCTCCAGGTGAACCTTCCTCCACACACTCCTGATGCTCCGGTACTTTCCAGAGCGAGCAACCGCACGGTTGTTGGAGAAGAACTGCTGGTCCAGAGATCCTGGTTTTTCCTGCAGCTAAATGTAGAAAAGATGTGAAAGAGCGTGCATGTGCTTATATCTCAATAGCGTCATGTATTAAGAAATGTTTTAGATGAGTGTTTTGTATTCATTATTCATTCAGCCACTCACCTCAGAAGGGACCTGAAAGAGAGAATGAAGAGGTAAGACGAGGGGGAAATATAAAATGGCATAAAATTTGCAACTAGAGCAGAGGCCTTTAACTATTTCCCCGCCAGCGCTCAAAAACAAAAGTTGTGCATTTTTTATCATTTTGGCCCCCAGAATATTTAGCTGTATGAATATGTGAACAAACAATATATCTAAAGAAAGAACAGAGCCTCTGCTTTAAAAATTTTTTTTATCAACACATAAACAAACATTGTTTTTTATCAACAAAATGCTGAGAAAATCTATGGATTCAGCACGATGATCAAAAGATAGTTTGAGTAGATTGAGTTCATCAACACACACAAAGCTTCACAGACCTATAACTCGTACTGGGTCGACATTTCATTCAGTAACATTAGGCGGTTTTAATTTATATGCTGTTTAATGTTTGATGATTTCATTATTTTACATGTGCGTTAGCAATGCTTATATTGCTTGTTTCTGCTTCTTCTATCCCTGTGTTTTTATCCAGAAAATGTATTTTCTTTAGTAGATGTGTAACAGCGCCCTCTAGCGTATAACAGTGAAAACATGGATTGCTGGAAATTTCTGTCAATGGCGGGGAAAGAGTTAAAAGGGGGTGCTCTCAAACTAATTAAAAAAACATGAACCAAAAACAAATATTTTGTTAACTTCAACCAAAGCTAACTCTTTTGTAACAGGCTCCCTACTCCATCTCTAACGTTTAAAGACCCTCAACGTTATAATGATCTCACCTTGTAGATGTGAAATGCGATGTAGAGGAAGTTGATTTTATCTTTCTGTCTGCGGTATTTCTGGAGAAGCTCCACCAGAACCGTGCACTTCTTCTTCTTCTTCTCTCCCTGTTTCCCAGGCTTGCTCACAGGAGCCACTAATCTGACGTCTTCATCCTCTTCTCCATCCCCTTCCTCCCCTTCCTCATCCTCTCCATAGTCATTGTCATCCACATCTTTCTCAGACAGAATCATCTGGAACTGAGGGTTTTTCCAGAAAGATCCTGCAGGGATGAAAGGTAAAGGAGGAATACAGGGAGAAGCAGGTTAAGGGAAGCAGAGGAAGAAATTACAGTAACAAATATTCTTAGAGCAAATAATTAATGCTGAAAAATAACCAAACATTTACTTTATTATTGTCTGAGTGTATATTATATTATATTATATTTAGGGCTGTCAAACGATTAATCGTAATCCAAAATAAAAGTTTGTTTTTACATAATATATGTGTGTGTACGGTATATAATTATTTTCTATATATAAATACACACACATGCATGTATATATTTAAGAAATATTTGCATGTATATACTGTGTATATATATTTATATTATATATAATTTATATTATATATAAATATTTTATATATAAATAACACATTTTTCTTAAATATATATATGAATGTGTGTGTATTTATATATAGAAAATAATTATATACCGTACACACACATATATTATGTAAACACAAACTTTTATTTTGGATGCGATTAATCGCGATTAATCGTTTGACAGCCCTAATTATATTATATTATATTATATTATATTATATTATATTATATTATATTATATTATATTATATTATATTATATTATATTATATTATTTTTGACTTCAAGGACCCTCAATAAAATATTGTAGAGCTTGGCATAACTAGAAAAACTTGAATGTATGCTCATTATAAAAATGCCCATGGATTTTAGCAAGATTTTATTAATTTACATTACTTTTCCAGGTCTAGAAATAACACCTTTAAAATTAGACTGTGCACTCTTAAAACAAGCTTCAATGGGCTTCTATATAGAACCCTAGTGTTCTAGACTCAATTTTAAAGAACCCTTAATGCCAAAAAGGTTCTATATAATGACAAATCTCTTAAATGATTGCATTATACTTTTATGTTTAATAAGTTATTTCAATTATTTTCTAGTAATAAAGTATGAAATACTTTATACTTTAATTCATTTTTTTATCCATTTTTTAGAATTAAATCCATAAAATGAATCCATGCTGGGAAGGTTCTATATATGAAGCTCCTGACTGAACCCTTTTACGTTCTATATAGAACCTTTTCCTTTAAGAGTGTGGGAAGACTGTGGAAACCCTCGTTCCCAAAAAATAAGAAATATCTTAATTTAAATTAGTTTATTGTTTTGTTTAATGTTTTGTCTAAATCATTTTAAGTCATCTTGAGACCCCCTTGGAAGTTCGCTGAGGCCCCCTAGTGGGATGAGAGCCGCTGATATGGACTTATTCATACTAAACATGCACTTACTGGGGTATTTTCGGCAGCCCCCTGCAGAGCACATTGGGACCCAGGTGCCTTGATGTGAGCTCAGTGTCCAGGACGGGGTGGCCGTGTTGTCACTCGCCTCCCCCGACATGGAGTCCGGATTCACACTGCACATTTCCACTGTATTAAACAGACGGCAAAAGTCCTCTACTCCAATCCTGAAAAACACAAGTGCTTATGAAGTCCAGACACAGGCAGATTTTACCTAGATGGCCTGTTAAGGGATGCGTTGACTAGTGGCAATTATTATTATAAGTAGTCTTATAAGTAGTTAGTAGTGTTATATACTGTATATTCTTGGTATTAAATTGATTTAGGTTTGGCAATGCTCCACAATAATAAGAGATAGAGAGAGAGATGAAGAGAGATTTGTCTGAAATACAATGTTTTTATTTTACAAATATATGTTTGTGTGCATGTCCAAAGATGATATTCTACAGGAGCCCCTGTTTGACTATTTGAACAGTGGGAAAGTGTCTTGTACACCTACCAGAATTCTCCATCTTCAGCTTTGGCCAACTCAAGTTTGGCCTTCTGAGCATTGTCTATAAAGTCCCAGTCTTTACACCTGCACACACACACACACACACACAAGCACCCAGTCTTTAGCAGCTCTGAGATGCAGTGCTGGTAACAAACATGATCTGCTTTAGTCTTTCTCACTTGTCACTCCAGGGTCCACAGTACTCAACAAACCCCCAGGGGTTACGCAGCCTCAGCAGGAAGACCTCTTCAGACGCCTTCTGGACCTACACACACACACACATTGGGTTTCCATGTTATATGGGGACTTTCCATAGTCATGATGATTTTTTATACTGTACATACCGAATATTCTATCCCTTAACCCTAACCATACCCCTAAACACAACCCTCACAGAAAACATTCTGCATTTTTACATTTTCAAAAAACATTATTCTGTATGATTTATAAACTTTTTCTCATTGGGGACCAAAGAATGTCCCCACAAGGTCAAAGATTTCTGGTATTACTATCTTTCTGGGAACATTTTGTCCCCACAACATAGGGTTTACCAGGCCAGACACACACACACACACACACACACACACATTGCGTTTTCATGTTTTATGGTGACTTTTTACATTTTCAAAAAACATCACTCCACAATTTATAAGCTATTTTCCTCATGGGGACCAAAAAATGTCCCCACAAGGTCAAGGACTTTGGAAATTGCCATCTCTGCACTCACACACACACACACACACACACACACACACACACACACACACACACACACACGTACGCATGCAGGCATGCACACACACACAAAACAGAGCATGTGAAAACCTATTTGGTATTTATTAGGCTCTTAATCTACTAACAAACAGAGATGTTATACCAAAAGCTATAAAAAAACACTAATTTGGATAAATCATTCAAAAACTGTGATGAAATATCCAGATCATATTTCACCCCAAATTCAAAAGAAAATAGTCACAATTAAAAGAAAAATTCTTAAATATTTTTCTTTGTGAAATTCCTACAATGTTCATGTTCGTGAAATCGTGTGTATGTGCCTTATTCTCATACCTTATCTGTATTAGTGATGGCATAAGCATGACCTTTAATGAGACCCTCTGATGTCACAATGCCAATGTCCTTCACACTGGTCGCCTGCACACAAAACACAGTATGTGTGTACAGTATTCTACACACCCTGCTGAAAAATCCATCATAAAATTGCATGTTGGTCCAGGCTGGTTAGATCTGCATAAATCCTATAGTGTAGTACAGTGAATAGTGTAGTAACCGTATACTGTAGTGCTGGTGGTCCAGCACAGTCATACTGTTCTCAAGCAAAACTGATAGCTCCTGCTTCACATGCTGGGTCCTATAGCATGCAAAACATACCTTATGCTAGTGACCAGCAATGCTGGATTTTTCAGCAGGGAAATCATGGATAGGATTAGGATTATGGTCATATACTGTGCCGATGTGAATATGTGTCTGTACTTGTATGAAGCAGCTGATCAGACTGTCCCTGGCCAGGGCAGCAGTGATGGCTCTCCAGAGCATGCGTGGGGGTCGAGAAGACACCGGGAGGGAGTAGGCAATACCCCCCGTGAAATCCTCCATTCCCTCCGAGATAATCCCCCCTTTCAGACTGCCATAAGAACCAATCAGCCTTTAAGAACAGACAGACGAAGAGAGAGACACACACACACACACACACATTAATAATTGGCTTCTATTGGTTGGATTGATTCCACATTAATTACTCTACATCCATTGATTGTATTTGATGATTTTTCAGAACTGGATGTTTTTGTCTAAAAATATCAGTCCTTAAATAACGCAAAGGAACAATGGCCTTCACGTGAGCAGTGTCACTAATGAATAGTCACGGGCCCACACAGTCGAGGACACATATGCTGGAACTGACTTGGCATAAGCTTTCTCCACCAGGGCGCTCCAGAACTCGTTGGTGGTGCGAGAGTAGCTGAAAAGCAGACGGCCCTCTCTCACAGGCAGCCTGTCATCCACTACCACCTCCACCCACTCACCATACTGCCAGAACTACACCACACACAGAGACACACAGAGAGAGAGAGAGAGAACAGGGTGACATTTGCTCTGAACAAACACATTCAGGTGCTGATGCACCTGAGAAAGTGGGATGCTTTTCTGCTTTATGGGTCTCCAAAGTATCTTTTCAGTTTGAGCCAGAATTTTCCTTCTGTTTTAAATGAGTCATATTAGGAGAATTGAACATTTATTTATTTTTTTGCACTACCGTTCAAAAATGGGAGGTTGGCAAGATTTGTGTGTTTTCATATAAAAATGATTGGCTATGATTGGCTGCATTTATTTAAAAAAAAAAATTAAATTAAAACTGTAAAATTGTGAAACATTATTACAATTTAAAGGTACACTATCTAGCAGTTAAACTGCATGCATTTTGTGGAAGAACATTGTTTTGGTTGTGCTTCAGCTCAAAAGTTGTGCTGGTTAATATTTTTGTGGAAACCATGATATATCTATTATTTTTTTTCCAGGATTCTTTGATGAATAGAAAGTTTAAAAGAACAGCATTTATTTGAAAGAGAAATCTTGTGTCATTTATTTAATGTCACTTTTGGTTGATTTAATGCATCTATGCCGAAAAAAGCCTTAATTTCATTCTTTCTTTAAAAAAAATAAAAAATACTGACCCAAACGTTTGAACGATAGTGTACTTTAATTTACATAAAAGACATAAAGGCACAGCAACAAAAACAGACTATTTAGGATGGAAAATATTCATGAAAAACTAAATTATGGTGTAAAACACTTTATTCATATTAACTGTATGAATGACCACTTAAACGTGAAAATGAAAGACTTTATGTGATGTTGGAACATGTCAGCCTGCAGGTAGCACTGCACTGTGTGTGTGTGTGTGTGTGTGTGTGTCCACATGTGTGTGTCCATGTCCTTGGGCTATACAGTAACAAGCCTAGACATTTCAGGAATCGTCCACCAATCAACAGTCCTCTAACTCCTTGTTTTCCCATTTCTCTCCTGTCACTCTCTTTCTTTCCTCACCTCTCTAACTCTCCTGGATCAGGTCAAGTCATGTTGCACATACCTGTTTAGCCTCCGAATGTAATACTACGGCAGGTGGAATGTAAGTATATAATGAGAATGGCATAACAATTACATAACGCTGAGCAACCTTCCATAAGAGCTCTTCAGTGCTAATATGTTTTGATTGTTTAATTAACTATGATGTTATCTCACAAGTTTAACCTCAGCTCATAACCACACACACGACAGCACACAAGCCACGAGAGCTGTAGTGGCTTGTTTTACTGCGAGGCTTCAAGGTGAACTCTCTGAAACAAATAACATTGCAGTAATAATTACAGACAGCTCGCAGTAGTTTATCCATCACTTTGTGCTTCAGAACAAAAAACCCTGAGGAGTAGGTGAGAAAAATGTTCTTAATCACATATACCGTGTCTCATTGTATAACATAAACCTGTTATTGAAAGATGCACATGAAAAAGTGATTGTTTTGTATGGGTTTTGTTATATTTTTGAAAATGTTCACATGGTGTTTGAAGTGAAATTTGTCGGTGAACTTATCAAAGTCTAAAAATATATATGAAGAGTTCATATGCAAAAGCCTCTAAGTGCCATCTGAAATTTTCTTCTAGAATGATCATTTTTATCAAGCTCGTATATTTAAGTTCAGTAATTTCACTTAAATGACAATTAATAGGTAATCTTCAGTGCCATTTAAGTGAAATTATTGAATTTAAATATACGAGCTTGATAAAAATGATAATTCTAGAAGAAAATTTCAGATGGCATTTAGAGGCTTTTGCATATGAACTCTTCATATCATATCAATTGTGATACAATTATGCATTAGTAAATGTTTTTGTTTTTCTAATTTACTATATAATTATGCGCCTATTATTTTCCTTCATCTCATTTATCTTTTTCTAGAGAACAGCTTAAAGGAGCTATATATGAACATGTGTGAACAGCTTGTAACGAAACTTTAAAAACGAGGCCTTCCCAGCTTGTCTATGAAAGCCTGAAGACTGATTTTTATGTGAAGGATTCGGAATTTCGGATTGTTTTTGCCGGGAAAATCAAAAGCATGTGTTGTTTATGCGCTCCCGAGAGCCTCTCTTCCATTCAGTGACATGAAATGAATTCTTAATGTTCAGGATAATGCTGAAAGAGCCATTCTGTGCTGTAATGCACTGTAAAGAGATTCATTCACTATAGTCTCACATAGCCAGATCTATATAGTCTATAATCAAACTGTGATAACTGTGTAATTTTAATGAGCTCATCTGTCGGCATGATGATGGTGAATTGCAGAGCTACTATCGTGTTGTCTTGAGCCTCACAGTGGGCCTCTTTTTTCAGGCTACCAATATAAGTGCAGCTTTTTTTTATTAAGTTTATCTCTCTCAGTTGGTTCCTGCCCAGTAACAAGATGGACACATTAAGGACTATTCTGGCTGTTTGTTCTCAATAACGGTGAGTTTTAACATTAATACATGAAAAGTTGGCAACTTTATCCTCATTGTAATCATTCCAAACTTTGGATTTTATTGACCAATCAGATCATTAGTAGACTAAGTAAATAGGTTTAAGGCTGATTTTAAAGGGGCCTGCGACAAATATACAAACAGAAACACAATGTTCTTTCCCTGTGAATGAAAAACAGACAACTGAATTATGATAATTTGTGCCAATGCGGTGCATGTTTAAAGGGGGAGGGACATGCAGATGTACATGTCATCGGGACAAAGGGAAGATGACAGGAGCTGTTTCTGGAATGAACCTCAGCTGTTAGTGATGGTAAGGTCAAAGAAGATTTTAATTACCATTCCCGAGGATGACATTCAAACGAGGATATAAATTCTAGCCTGATTCGACCCTCTCTCAAAATGGACATTATAAAATATGGACCGCTTTATGTAAAATTCATGGGTTCTTTCATGCTATCAATCACTCATTACAGTCACTGATCTAGTTTTATATAAGATTAAATAGTAACTGTGGAATAAAAACATGACGTATTTAACCATTTCAAAAGAATAATCTCATAAATTTGTGAGCATCTCATTACTGTCATTTTTTTATTGTCGGTTTCTTGCTCTCCTTACCCTGAAACGGAAGATGCCAGCGTAGGATTCACTCAGGCTTTGTCCACCGGGAACCACTTTGACAAACAGAGTTGGGTGCATGGTGAGACAGGACAGGGCCGCCAGCAGCCAGCAGTTACCTGAAGCAGGACACCAAGACAGCACGGTTACACAATCCTCTCAACATTTATGACCATAGCCTCAAACACAAAGTGGAAGGTCAAGCTTTGAAGAAGCAGGAGACATGCTGTGTGTCACACGCACTGAGACATTCTTCTGTAACAGGTAACAGATGTTCGTTTGCTCCGTGTGGGGGAAACAACTCTTCTCAAAAAACAATACTTAACACACCAACTCCCATAGGAACAACCCCAAACAGAGCTCTACAACTGAGTACGTCCAATTAATCTTCCGACCGCAAGAAAACGGCCTGGATGCGTTGATGTGGAAAGTCACTTGAAAACAAATAATTAAAATTTCTGCTTGAAGTGCCAAGAATAAGGCATTATTTGGGTAGATTTCCATTCAAATGAGATTATTTACATGCGTTTGTTATTCTAGTTATGCGTTGCGATGTTCATATATTATTTAGAGAGGCCATCCAAATCCTGAGTGGCAAACGCACACTTCATGATTTAAGCTCAGATCCGACTGCTTTGATACAACATGCCCACAGCTGGGCACAAGAACACTCAGAAATGTTGAGTTTCGTAATAAATGGTAGCCAGATGTTGCTGAGACACTGATAATTATTGATAAGTATCTCTTAAATGGTACTGTATCCTGGGGAATACCAAAAGAGAAGCAGATCTTTACTGGTATATTATGTGTGAACAGGACCTTTGTGAAAATATGAAATGCTACATCTAAAAATCTGAAACCGACTACGTCCCTACTATATAGCATGTGAAAAAACATACACCAAAACAGTACTATGTCCGAATACATAGTATTCGAAAAATAGTAGGTGAAGACTCCCCGGATGACCTACTACTTCTGCCGAGCATTCGATGGACACTTTACTATCCCATGAGGCCACAGGAGGGGATTAATGAATGGAAGTGAAGTGACGCAACTGATGCTGGTAGGTCACATGACGGTAACAACATGGTGGATGTAGTACGTCTGAATTTCATTCGTTCTACCCATATTCATACTCTATATAACACACTTTTTTAATGGTCGCAAAGTAAACTCAAATGTAGTACCTACTGCGCGATTTCGGACGCAGCAAATATCTAAAGAGGACGTTGAACTTATAACTTGAGCGTCACATTTGTAGAATGGCGTGTCATGCGTGAGACAATGCAAAGGACACGAGCACAACTCATTTCTGAGAAAAATGCTGAAAAATTCAACATTAAATGATGCATAATTACATGCAACTAACCCTAAACCAAACCCTCATCCTAACCCTAACCCTATAATAAGTACATGTAGTTAATTATGCTATTATTACTCAGTACTTAAGTGTATAATTATGGACACCTTAAAATAAAGGGTAACACTTTATTGTACAGTGTCCTTGTTACACATGTTACATGTACTTACTATAGTAATAACAGTAAATTATGCATAATTACATGCAACTAACCCTAAAACCAAACCCTAACCCTATAGTAAATACATGTAGTTAGTTAATATTACTCAGTACTTCAATGTATAATTACACTGTAACAAGTACACATTCAAATAAAGTGTAATCAAATAAAGTGTAACTGAAAAAATCTATGATTTTGTTATTACAGTCATCAAAATGCATGTTAAATGAAACACTGAATTCATTCAGCAAAAACTATTACACATATTATTAATAATAAGAAATTTTATTTACTTATTCATGTAAATTATGATTTCACTGTATACTTTGTTGAGTTTAAAAGGCACACATTTTCGGTTTGGTGTTGATAAAGAGGTACTTGACCCTTTCTGGTGGATCTTTGGGGGTACATAAGACAAAAAAAAGGTTGGGAAACACTGAATAAAGCTCAGTATGTAAATGTTGAACATTGTACGTCAACAAAAACACTTTCCATCAGCACCAAATCGACGCCATATGTGCAGAGGAAGAGAGAGGCAAAACAATAAAACAATCCCCGCTGTGCACAATAATTGTTATTCTTAAGGTGGGTGGAAACGGGGGACGGGTGAGGGAGGGGGGGTACAGATGATGCCAACCCAACCTCTCGCTCCCTCTGCTTTCATCCCTCCCTGTCTCTAGTACATTTGCGGTGTTTTTGATGTGCGTTGCCTGCGGCGGCTCGTGTTGCGTCTCTCAGCGGGGACTCGGAGATCCGCGCAGTGTCTCGCGGCTACAAGGGCTAGAATAGGGACAGTACATTAAGCATGATGAGGAAGATCTGGGTGGAAGGAGATGGGGGAGGGCATCTGCATGATAAGGAGAGGAAGAGTGGGAGCGTTGCCAAAGACGGATATTTCTCTGATAGCCCTCAAGCCTTGAGGGTGCTTTCGGGTGATTTGGTTTCTGAGAGGTGCAGTAAGGCGTTATCCCATTATCCTGGCATGAAGTATGAACAAGCGTGCGCTAACACGAGCATGCACTCACCCAGCTGGCCCTGGCAGATATCGGTGGTGCCCATGGTGCCCTCAACAAAGACAGCATTACTGGTGATTTCCTGAAGAGGGGGAGAGGAGATGGGTGTGAGCCAAAAACAATTTGCAAGTACATGCGATGGGTTGATCAGAACATCTGAGAGCATATGCATGCGTAGGAGAACTTTTCAGGTTCAGGGTCTGGCTGACTGTCTTAAAGGGATAGTTCACACCAAAATGAAAATTCTGTCATCATTTAATCACCCTCATGTCATTCCAGACCTGTATGACTTTCTTTCTTCTGCTGAACAAAAAAAAAAGATATTCTGAAGAATGTTTGTAACTAAACTGTTTTGTTTCCCATTGACTTCCATTGTATGGGGACTGAAATGCTTTGGTTATCAACATTCTTCTAAATATCTTCTTTTGTGTTCCACACAGGTTTGGAATGACATGAGGGTGATTAAATGGTCCCCCCAAATCTTCTCAATGCGCTCTTGAGTATTTTGAAAGGAATTTTTCAATAAATTATTCACCTTGATAAATGCCCCATTTTTTGTCCTTTTTGCTTTAATATATATATACAAGGAATCTGACAACAGCCAGGATGAGCTGACAAATTAACAAACTAAATCCAGAAGAACTGCGGGAACGTCTCCGAGATGCTTGAAGAAACCTTCCTGCAAAGCTACAGTACTGTGAAACGTACTAGCACTTGTGTTAAAATGCTGTAAAGTGAGAGTGCTTTCAAAAATAAAATCACAAATTGAATTTGTTTATGATTTAACTTCTATTAACTAATTCAAATCAATATATGGTGTAACGACCCTTTGCGTTTAAAACGGCTTTTGTCCAGGTACACTTGCGCATAGTTTTTCAGGAAGGTTTCTTCAAGCATCTCGGAGACGTTCCCGCAGTTCTTCTGGATTTAGTTTGTCTCAGTTTCTTCTGTTTCTTCATGTAATCACAGACGGACTCGATGATGGTGAGATCAGATCATACCGGCTGTTGTCAGATTCCTTGTGCATACACAAATCTCACTGGATTATTACAATTAATGGCAAAAAGAATGCTTGGAAATGTAAACTGATATTTCCTACTGACACACTACAGCAAAAGATATAAATAACTGATATATATATAAGCTTTTTTTTCCATCCATTTCACTTGTCTGTTGATTCTACTGAATGTGTTATCATATATTCTTTAACCATGAATGCGTTCAAAAAGTGGTTGAAAATAATGCAGGTTGTATTTGTGATTTTACCTTAAACATTTAAGGCAGAGTAACAGAGGAACTGAATTTTCCTCTGAGGTGCAACATCACCTTTAAAGACCCCATAAAGTTCTGTGGGCTTTACTAGCTTGTTATCAATGACAATTCCTCATGTTTTCTGCATCGCTCTCTTATGTGTCTTTTAATTAAATAGTAATTTATTGTCAAATATGGTCAATATTACTCTTATACACTGTATAAAAAAAAAACAAGTTATGACAAAATATGTTTTTACATTGCTTAATGTAATTTAATTTGAAATGACTTAAACATCCAAGTTGATTGCACTCCATTTAAGGCAGCAACTTTTTCTTTCAGTGGATGCTGTTACCAATTAAATCAATCTGCTCTAAATTAAAGGCATAGAAACATTCTGAACCTATAACATTCTTTCTGATAAATCAAGCATATCTGATGATTTTTAAAAAAGACCATTCATGATAAGTTACCTTTGGGCGCAGCCACTTTACTGCTTTTTTAGGATCAGGATCCGCAGGAATCCCGAGGGAGCTTTGGTTCGCTGCAAACACCGTGTCTGAGAAGAGAAGGGCAGATTTGAGACACTTCTGCAGCAGGGAGTCATAGTCTTGATCCTTGAACTTCACCGGATTATCAATGGAGCCTAACTCAGACATCTCTTCAGAATCAGATCGCGTCAGTCCTGTCACTCACAGCCTGTGCTCAACTTTCTGAATCTGGGCTTTAGCTCAGAAAAGTTTGGAGCTGCACATCCCACCCAATCCCAATCCCCATCCCAATCCCCACCCTCCCGAGTTTACTGGCCTGGGAGGCGTAGAAACTTGAGACGTAAATAGCCTACTATGATAATGTCAGACTCTCTTGTCTTCCTGGGCTGCTAATCGATCGAAATTAGTCGTGCTAATGTTTACATAATTCAATTGTCTGTTGTTAGCAAATTAAATACGTTTCGATATCAACATTGCAAACCATTGAGGGATATTTTTTGGACAAAAATAAATAAAAGACGAATATATATTCTTTCATTTATACAACGGGGAGTTTTATTCAAACAAATTAACATCTGTTATGTGTGAAATAACACATTCACCACTAGATGGCACTGCGATGTCACTACCTCAATTATTCCTACAGTATCTAGAATAAACACGTTAAACCCAAATTATTCCCAGCTATGTTTTAATAGCCTAATAAAGATACCTCCGTACCTTTTCTGTTTAAAAAATCACAACTGCAGAGTCATTATTGCATAAGACCCAATTAGAAAGGAAGTGTTAAAGGAAGTGTTTATTTTTAAAGGAAGTGATCTAATAATAAATGTGTATTCATTTATTTTTACCCTTTTGTTTCATTTGATGTTTAAATAGTTTTACAATCTACAATTTTTGTGTCTATCATGACGTTTTATGATAGGCCTACTTCCCTATAACGAGTTTTGACCAGACAGTGGCATGTCTGAAACCGAAGGCAAATGCCTGTCACTCAAGCGAGCCTTAGAGATAACTAAGAAAATACTGGATGATTACAATGCTTATTTCTAGATATAAATGAAGTCATACATTTAATAAAATGAAAGCCTATTCATTTTATGTAGCTGCTCGGTCTGATGCCATTTTTATTCATTCCACCAACAGTCAAACCACACAGGATTGTGGGACATCATATTTTAGAAACTGACCTCAGTCACACAACAACACAAGTACTTTCGGCCAAAAACAAAACAAAAATTCATCTCACAATTCTGACTTTTCCCCCCTTACAATTATGAGTTTATAGGCTATATCTTGCAATTGTGACTTTTGCAAGTTTATATCCCACAATTCTGACTTTTTGACGAGTTTAAATCTCACAATTCTAACTTTTTTCTCACAATTACAAGTTTATATCTCACAATCGTGACTTCTTTCTCGCAAGTACAAGTTTATATCTTGCAATTATTACTTTTTTCTCGCAATTACTAATTTGTATCTCGCAATTTGTAAATTTTTCTCGCAAATACGAATTTTTATCTCACAATTCTGACTTTTTTTCTAACAATTACAAGTTTATATCTTGCAATTCTGACTTTTTCCTGCAACTACAAGTTTATATCTCGCAATTATTACTTCTTTCATCGCAATTAAGAGTTTATATCCCGCAATTTTTACTTTTTTTTCTAACAATTACGAGTTTATGTCTCACAATTCTGACTTTTTTCATGCAATTACAAGTTTATATTCCACAATTCTGAGAAAAAAACACTTTTGCGGCTATTGAGGTGGGATGCGGTTAGCACAGGTTTGGTGGTATGGGTAGATGGGGGGGGGGGGGGGGTTAAGGAGGAGTTAAGGGGTATGGGAAGGATCAACAGTGTAATTACATGCAGTTTAAAAAAAATATATATATGTACAATCTAAAAACATGCATGTACAAAATAAGTGCATTATCAAATGATGTCAATTCTAGCACATCAAGACACTTCATATGAAGTGGAACCTCAAACTAAGGTTTGGTCACAAAAGTAAGCAGTTATACTAAATAGGTTAATTTGAAGGTGAACATAGTGGAAATAAATCCATTTGTACCAATCAAATCACCTGACCTCGAAACAGTACTTTGCCTTTTTTTTCACTGGCTGCCCGCGCCTTGCTAAAGACATTCAGACAAGCTTACAGGGGCTAAACAAACACCGCTCATAATGAGACGGATGTGAACAAGCCCTCACGAGTAACTGGTGTTATTGATGCTTATATGTTCTGTGAGCTACATATGGTCTTTCAGTTCGAGAGGATTATGTGGTAACGACAAAGGTTGCTGACCCGCCCAGAACATTATTACACTCCCGGCACGTCCACGACCCCTACTGCTCCCACGACCCAAACCCAGAGTCTGTCTGCTCACAGGCATCAATTAACACCAGTCGTTCCCAGGCACCGCAGTGGTGCCCGATGGAAGGATGCATGAAAAAAGGTCAGGAGGTCAAGAACAGAAAGACAATTACTCTATATCTCGCTATTTAACTATCCTGCCTCAATACGTCGCTTGCTATCAGTATTTACTCTTTATATTTATGTCTCTCTATTTAAACACATGCATATGTAGAAAGAACTGATGTCCAAATGCTATTCAGTCATGCAATGCACTCAAATGAATAGAAACACTTTACATTTAATCTCCTTTCCTAGTAGACGCTCCTTGAAGACACCGAAAAAGGTGTAATTTTCTTGGGGGCGAAGGACAAGTCAGTTAAGTCATAAGTATGGGTTGATCCCTCAGGGCAGGTCACAGTATTGTGGACATGACAATGAGACCTGTGAGCTCTGCTCTGGAGTAAAGGCTAGTTTAAGCAGTCTGTCTGTCCTGCGTCAGGCGGCTGTTTTGACCTGTTTCTTGCTCAGTGTGTGAGAGTAAAGGTCACCAGGTGCTGTGTGATTTCCCCCCCCGGTTTCTCAGTATCACATGCAGATCGTTTGAGAGGTTATGAAGGAGTGGCATAGAACGCTTGTCTGTGTATGTGTATGTGTGTGTGTGTGTGTGTGTGTGTGTGTATCTGTGAAAGCAGATTTTCTTTCACCTAATTTGTGTCACATTTGTTCCAAGGCTAGAAGTCTTACCACAGTTTATATAGTCAGTTTCTCTATATAGCTAATTTACCTTTCAAAAGTAAAAAATAATAATAACACTTATACTTGCCATAAATTGATCAAACGTGACATTAAATACATTACTATGTTACTAAAGATTTCTGTCAAATAAATGCTGTTCTTTTGAACTTTCCACCAAAATTTTAAGCAGCTCAACTGTTTTCAACATTGATAATAAAAATGTTTCTTGAGCAGAAAATCAGCATACTACGGTTTCTGAAGGATCATGTGACACTGAAGACTGGAGCAATGATGCAAAAACTAGCTAGGCTAAACATTCATTTTGAATCATATATTATATCAGTCAGTCATTATTGGTTTAAAGGGATAGTTCACCCAAAGATTACAATTCAAGTTCAGATTTAAAGTTCATTTCACCAGGTTTAATGCAGGTTTGATCTCTACGTTATGTTTTCCAACAAAAAATATTTCCCCCTGAAAACAGAAAACCATACTGGTAAATAATGACAGTATTTCATTTTTAGTTGAACTGTTACTTTAAAATCCATTTTCTTCAAACTGATCAAAGCAGCTGCATTACGGAGCCCGTAAAGGGACAAGCTGATGGAAACAAATAGAAGATGGGAGAAAAACATATATTTCAATGCTTTGCTTTCCCCGGAGAGACGTTGCGTTCCCTCGCAAAACTCTAAAGTTGGCAAGCGAACGCAAACGTTTCTAAGGGAACTAAAATGTTGGGTGAGCGAAGGTAGAGTTCTCTTACGAGAGGTTCTCTCGTATTGCGTAAGTTAGCTTACGCTACGGGTAAAGTTATCTTTTCTCGAGATATGAAGCCAAAGAATGATCCTTAATTTTTAATTCATTGTCAACGCAGTGCAGCAGCTAGCAGACCTAGAGGGGGCTATCTAGCGCGCTCATTGGCTGCTCCGCGGCAACTGCATAAGCCTACCAGTGAGCTTGGCGTGACGTCACGCCCCAATGAGGACGCGCGCGCCCTCACGCGTCACAGCCCGCCAAAATGGGGGTGGCTTAGCGCATAAAAGGAAGGCTCGGAGGCTGATTCTCAGATTTTTCGTCTCTTCAGCGAAGCTCTCCGCATCGCTGCACTCTGAGAGAAGCCGCCGCCGTTGAATCAAGCGCCTGCAAGCTGAGGAAAGCGTCTGAGGAAGCCGGCCGTCTTCGCCGCCTTCAGCCATCCGTGCCTGCTTCGCTATCCGGCGACAGTATCCTTTACTTGTGCTTCTGCTGTGTGTTCGCCGCCGCGACACACTTTCTCTAAAAGAGCCGGGGCGTTTGTTTCAAAATGCCTCGTATTTCCTGCGGCTCGTGCCGAGCCCATCTCAGCGACAGGGACCGCCACGTGATCTGCGCTCTCTGCCTGGGACGTGACCATGCAGCCGTCGCCATGTCTTCGGGCGGCTGTGAGTTTTGCGAAGAACTGCCGATGTCGACCCTGCGGGCTCGACTCGCCTTGTTCGACGCTGATGCTGCCACTCCACCTGTCTCTGGGCCGCGTAAGAAGAAACGCCGCTCATAGAGACCACCGGAGTCTGATGGGCCAGCTAGGTTTTCGCCGGAGCCTCTCCCGCAAGCCTCGCTCTCTCCCTCTCCGCCCCCGCTTCCCGACGCGCAGCTGCCGGCTCCTGCCCGCACTGCCGTCGCCTCAGGGGATGAAGCGGATGAGGACGCCATCATCGACAGCTTCTCTCTCCTGGCTTCGGATAGCGAGGAGTGATCTCACCGCTCCGCCTCCTCTTCGACCCAGGAATCTGGCCGGGCTCACGCCAGTGTGGACAACGAGCTTCTCCGCCTCCTCACTCAGGCTGTCGAGCACTTAGGCCTCGAATGGTCACCACCAAAGGCGCCCGCGCCTAACAGGCTCGACGGGTGTTTTCTTCCTAGCCGCCGCCAAGCGCCTGCCTCTAGGCCAGCACCCATCCTGCCCGAGCTCCACGCTGAGCTTTCCAAGTCCTGAAACGCTCCTTTCTCCGCGAGACTCCGCTCCTCAGTCTCTTCGACTCTCTCTCACGTGGACGGAGCCACGGGAAAGGGGTATGTTCAGATTCCCCCGGTGGAACAAACGGTCGCAGCGCACCTTTGCCCTCCATCCGCGAGATGGCGCTCAAAGTCTGCCCTCCCGTCTAAAGCCTGCAGGACTACGTCAGCACTCGTCAGCCGCGCCTTCGCTGCCGCTGGACAGGCTGCTTCCGCCCTGCACACAATGGCGGTTCTCCAGATACTCCAGGCCGATCTCCTCTGCCAGCTCTACGAGGCGGCTTTACACGTCAAAATGGTCTGTGTTTAACAAGTGGTACACGGGGAAAAATCTAAACCCACAGACGTGTGGGGTTTCGTGGGTTTTGTGCTTCCTTCAGGAGCTGCTGGACGTGGGCAGGTCCCCCTCCACGCTCAAAGTTTATGTTGCGGCTATTGCAGCATTCGCCGACTCGGCACGCGGCCGCGCATTAGGAAGGAACGAATTCATCACCCGCTTCCTCAGTGCCCCTTGGGCATCCAGGCTCATTCCACCAGAGGCATGGCCTCATCGTGGGCTTGGTCCAGTGGGATTTCCATTCATGACATTTGTACAGTGGCAGGCTGGGCCTCCCCCTCTACATTTGTTAGGTTCTATAACCTGGAAGGTCCCGCCCTGCAGGCTAAACTTCTATCAGTCTAGGTCGTGTGTATGCCCTGCCCAGGCTGTGCGCTGGCTACTTACTCGATTTAGCTCTCCTGGTTGAGCTGCACCGGAAAGGGTTGTGTCAGTATCTGTATAGACCAGCCGAGCCGCTCTACACCCCCTAACGTGTGCTTATGAACATGTGTTGGCCCACTCTGTCGGCCACCTGTTCCCACTTATCAGTGTTCCCCGGGCTTCCCCTGGGACTCATGTTGTGGATGCTAGGCGCGCACGGCGTTGACAAGGGGTTCCCGTAGCGTAAGCTAACTTACGCAATACGAGAGAACCTCTCGTAAGAGAACGTAATCGGTTACTATCGTAACCTCGGTTCTCTCTAGAAGAGGGAACGAGTATTGCGTAACCCGCCGTGCTCGCGCCACGAGCTCATGTCGCTTCAGTCGACAAAATTGGGATAAAATTGAGATCTGAGGGAAAAAAAATATGTTTATGCTTTTGTGAACGTAAAAGTTTTGCGAGCGAAAAAGTTTGGAAATATATTTATTCCGTTCTACGTGAATTTATTTTTTTGGAAGAAAAATAATTGATGATTGGATTTGGTTTGGAATGATCACATTGAAATGAAAATATGAAATTCCAAACCTCTTCCACCACAGCCGCTGGGAATGTGACCAGCATCGGTAACAGGATTATCAGCTTGTTCTTTGTGGTGAGATGGTCATGTTTTAACCCTTATTTGTGGCCGCTCCCTCCATCCAGCACAGTATTAGCGGACAGCTGGACTGTTGTCTTCCTCTCACACGCAAGGCCACTACAACATCACTGAGGCAGGGGGTAATTTTAGGGTTCAGGTTTCTCTCTGTGGTCCTTGCGGAGGAAAGGAGGGACGTTACCACAAAGAGGAGGAGGAGGATATTGGATGCAGGGTTGGGAAACAACCCTCTCAAAAAACACTTGAGAGCCTTTCTGTGGTTTATCCCATTCACACAACCTTCCTTTGCTCATTCCCTCCATCTCATTGATTCTGTCCAGGGGCGTAGAATTTAGTAGGGACGCTAGGGACGTGTCCCTACCAATATCCAGTGACACTGATATGTCCCTAGCAATAATTTCGATCAAAACTTAAAATATATTTATATATAACCACTGTTTTCCGGTTGTGTCTTGTGGTTTTTAGGTATTAGGCTTATTTTATTTAATCAGAAAACATCTTATTTAGATTAAAATCTCTTACAAAAGCGTTCTGAGAAAAATTTACCAATTCACACAAACGGTTAATATATATCTGAGTCCCGCCTGCTTAACACACATCGCTAAACTGATTGGCTTTGTTTTTTCTTTCTAACTTGTGAGAGGCTCTTGTGTGAAGCGGCAATGCTCCTCCGAAGGAAACCTAGATGCGGTAAGCTAGGGAGAAATCAACAGTTATAGTGACAAAATGTCCCCACAAAGATGGCAATATCTGAAATACTTGTCCTTGTGGGGAATTTATTTATTTTTTTTGTGGAAAAAACTTTTTTTTAACAGTATTGCTGTGTGCCATGTCCAACAGGACAAACTGGACATTATTGATGTCAAACAAATATGCCAACAGTTCATTTCCGTTAAAGGTATAGTTCACTTAAAAATGAAAATTATGTCATCATTTACTCACCCTCAAGTTGTTTCAAACCTGTATGCATTTCTTTCTTCTGCTGAACCGACATTCTTCAAAATATCTTCTTTTGTGTTCAAAAGAAGAAAGAAATTCATACAGGTTCTAAACAACTTGAGGGTGAGTAAATTATGACAGAATTTAAATTTTTGGTAAACGATCTCTTTAATGACAGATGCAGCTCAGCTTCTGGGGATGTCCCCATCCCCACCAATTTCAAAATCAAACCTACGCCCTTGATTCTGTCACACCAGAAATTGTCCTGTGGGAAGAAAGACGAGGAATTCAGTGGAACTTCTTTATAAAATGTAATTAACAGGTTTTTGAAATATAAAATAATATAGGTCTCTATATCATATTTTTTATATCTACTGTATTTATTAAGCTTGGCCGAAAGTAGACCTCCGTCAGTATAGGCTAATCCACATTAAAGGAATAGCTAGCTCACTCAAAAATTAAAATCATATATTCTCCCTCAAGTTGCATACAAACATGTATGACTTTCTTTCTTCTGCTGAACACAAAAGAAGATATTTTGACAAATGTCAGTAGGTGGATGGACCCCATTGACTGCCATAGTATTTTTTCCCATGGAAGGCAAGAAGAAGGTGTTCAGGAGAAGAAACCCATACAGGTTTGGAACAACATAAGGGTGAGTAAATGAGGACAGAATTTTCATTTTTGAGTGAACTATCCCTTTAAATGCCATTTAGCACAACCCTAATAATGCAGTGATTTAATAGCATACATATGTGTATGTGATATGATCTACTATCTGTAAATCTACCAGTCTGACAATCACCAACCGTCTTACTATTCACATCAGGTTTCATGAGAACTGGTATTGCATGTTTTGATCTTGCAATGAGAGAAAGCGATTTCAGCAGCAGTTACAGCGGAAGTCCATGACCTCTAGAGAGTGTGCTGTGTTACTGCAGAGGCCCTGCGAAATATTGTTTGATCTGAAACAAATATTCGTGGAAAAACATTACAGTAAGTGCTAAAAATTCTTTATTGAGGTTTAAAAATTCAGCTAAATGTTGTTTCTCCTACACTGTATTTTTACATTAAATTGTTAATAAATAATCATTTTAAAAGATGAAAAATTTAATTATAAATATTTAAACTGCAGTGTAATCATTATAACACAGTTAAATATAATAATATAATTAGAAATTATAATTATAAATAAAAAAATATACATAACTTATAAATACTAAAATCTATGAAAATTTCAATAAAATAAAATAAAATAGCCTACATGTGCCCGTATACTAACCCATTTAACCCATAATAAATCAGAAGATACAAAAATGTTATTTTAATGAATATGGTTTAAACATCACAACACGTGTAAAACATTTATAAATTATAATGCAAATATATGAAAAAATAAAATAATTAAATAAATTACCCAAATCATTACAGGTGATAAATCAATATGAATAAAAAGTATTATGTTTATGCAAATGCAATGTAATCCTCATAACCCAAATCTAAAAATATTTATAAATAATAAAACATAAAAAATTATGAAAAACACATTAGAAAATCAATATTATTTTAATGCATATGAAATTTAAACAATTTAACACAATATGTAAATATGAATATGGTGCTATATGTTAAAAGACAGAAAGATCTGCTTTACACCACCGGGGCGTCCCTTCTCTGTCTCTCTATCCAAAGGGGTTCTTGGCTTAATCCCCCATTAAGGACGTCTTGAGAGCATTGTGAAGACATAAGGTAAATGAATAAACATGGTTACGAATAAATCAATTCAGACAACTCCCACCCTGAGAAGACATGCAGGTTTCTTGAAACCCCAAACCACAAACTTTCTCTCTTTTCACCCGGAAACAGTGCTAGTTATTGTGGTCTGTACTTAAACTCAAAACACACCTCAAAGTCCATGTGCGTCTGCAGGTTTGAACGGTCAGTTACCCGTCACCACACCCTGATAGGAACGGGACGTCGTGATTGGTCAGTGAAGATAAACACAGGCCAGTTCTGTGTGCAGAGAAAAGGTGCAGAGAGGCTGCCAAAAGAGACAAAGGGCACCTGGGAATGTTTTCATCAGCCAGAGGCCATCTTAGCTCGCAGAAGCTCGTGTTACATTATGCAATTGGGACCGTGCGCCACCAAATGGTGCGCGGCTGAGGTGGGTGTATAAGGTTTTGATAGAGGAGAAGCGATGTAGGTCCCAGGGCGATCACCTGTGATTCAGAGAATCAAAAATTTCTTCTGAACTATCAGTCATAAATGACACTTTAGAGCCCTCCCTTACGCCTCGCTATCTTTCTCTCGTTCCCCGAAACGGCGATAATTGGAGATGGGGTGAGAGCTACATATGGTCCCTTCAATCCAACCTCCCCCAGCCCAGGCTGAAAGCTCATTAAAAAGGTTGCTTGTTAATAAGCTATAGGGATCATAGAGCGTCCCACTCATTAGAGGGGCCAGAGATACCGGCGTGAAGGTTTTGTTACAAAAGAAAAGAGCTGTTAAGATGACTCTACTCCCCCTCCGACTCCCGCCCATTTCAATCCCAGAACTCCTTCCTGGCTTTGTCTTTCTCTCTCCAGATGTACAATCACACTTTCTTAGATGAGTAATCAACCTGACAATCTAATGTTTTCCATTAAACCCTGTTCCTTGAAGGCCAACCTGAATGACCCAGTGGTTTAGTCAGATATGACTGTACTATTAGCGGACTATGACTCGACAACGATAGCCGTTAGAGGAGAGCAGCTCATCTGTGCAAATACTGCTGTATTTGTGATGTGATCTGAGACATGTAGCGACAGGTTTGACTTGCCGTCACACTTTCTGGTTCTCACATACTCAAACACACACACACACACACCCTCTGACTTTACCTCAGTCTTTTAATTATCGTACAAATAGCCATAGAAATACAAAATAGACAAAGTGGTGTAGCCACACAGGGATTTCTGGGAGAAATCACATATAAGACATGACATTTCAATCAACAGAAATTATCCAGAGGACAAAAAGAGCTTTGTTTTCGCTGCTCCCTGAAGAAACGGACACAACTGGATGTCCAACTATTTTCACATTTGCTTAATACAAAAAAAATCGCTTTTTTAAATTCCATTTAATGACATATTCCACCATATTTGTTACCACGCGAACATAAAGTGTAACATAACAGATCCCTGACATTGATATTCATAAAAAAAATAAAAAAACGTAACAAAGCAGACTTTCCCTGTATAGATTTATCATATATCTGGTCTCTAACTCTTTCTCACATATACACAAACAAACACAAGTGCTCTCTCAGTGGGTTCACCATTCAACAGCGCTGTTCCCTATCCAGTATTTCATCAGAAACCAAGGCTTTTCATTCCACAAAACACAATTGACAAAAAAAATGAACAAAACTTTTCATAGTATTTCTATGTGCTCGGGCAGTAAAACAAATGTCTGCAAACAGACTAAACAGGCTCACAAAATACAACGAAAATTAACTTGTGCAGTAGAAAAAAAATGTTATACATTTTTGTGGAATAAGTTGCAAAATATACATTTACACAATTCTGACATTCTAAATGAACTAAATGGCAAACAAATGCTCTTTAACAGTGATATGTGACAGTGAACATGTATTGCCACAGACCCAATCAGTCCTGTTGAATATACAGTATCAAAGTAAGGAAACAACCCTGTCAGATAATTGGGAAAACACAAGCTCAAATTCTGTGCAAGTCTTACTCTTACTACACTGATGTAGACCAGGGGTGTCCAATCCTGCTCCTGGACGGACGATTCCTGAAGAGATTCAGCCTGAAAGTTTTAAGCAAAGGTCCTGAAGACTTTGATGAGCTGTTTCAGGTGTGTTTAATCAAGCTCTGCAGGACAGACGCCCTCCTGAAGCAGGATTGGACATCCATTCTCTTTTTTTTTGTTATCACGCACAGATTTCTATGAACCATGAACCTTTAAGGCTCTGTGATCGAGTGCTACAACAGTGTCCAGGATTGCATTGCAGAATTGAAAATCACATTGACAGATCACACCTGCAGGCCTTCCTGTCTGATTGTCTTTTGGGCTCAACAAAAGGCTCAAATGGTTTGTAACCATCTCCGTATACGTTCAAACGTTCACGTTCTGGGTTCGAAGTGCCTCGTACGACGGTGGCTGGGACTAAGGAGTCTATTACAAGTCAGGATTTAACAGTAGGCACTTGTACTGATATGAGAATCTATCAAGTCTCGGTCAGTACCAGCTTCCCTCCCCTAGAGTGACTTGAGGTGAAGGCGGGTAAGGTCTTCTTGGTTTTTTGATAAGATGGGCATAATGAGTTGTGGGCAAAAGATGGTGGTTTTGGTCATTATCAGAGTGTCGCATTGCTGTTTTTATACTGCGGTTTCACCCAGAGCCGCAGTACAACCTGTTTCTTCAGAAGAAGGGGTCACATCAACACTCACCCTCATTTCAGCGTCCTCCTCTTTCAGCTGCTCTGATAGGTCCACATTAGATTCTGTGAGCACTGTGATTGGAGCTCCTGATTTATCATCCTCCATTTTGATGTTGAGGCCGTTGTAATCGGCAAGCGAGCCCTGGCTGTAGGCTCCTGCGCTGGCGTGAGTGAGTCCGTGGACCTTCTTGAGGTGTTTCTCCAGCGTGGCATAGACGGTGAACGGGACAGAGCAAAGCTGGCACTGGAAGGGAGCGCGTGTCCCGCGGGCACCGTGTGTTTTCATGTGGCGTGTGAGTTTGCTGCTCTGAGCGCAGGCGTAGCTACAGAGTCCGCAGCGGTACGGCCTTTCCCCCGTGTGGCTGCGCCGGTGAACCGTGAGGTTGCTGCTGTTACGGAAACACTTTCCGCAGAATTCGCACGCCTCTTCTTTTTTCTTCTTGCCCCCTCCGCCGGTGACCTGCCTCCTTTCGTTCTCCCGCTGCCAGTCCGTGACTATCTCCACGGCCTCCACCTCTTGCTCCCACTCGCCTTGAGGACGATCCTCCCGTTCCGGGCGCTTCGGTGTGCAGTTCCCGCTGGCGATCCCGCTCTCTCCGCTTCCACCTGTATCTCCGCTCTCCAGAGAGCCCTCCGAGGGGCTGCCATAGGGAGAAGCCTGTTGAGGTTCACCTTGACCCTCTTCTTCAGCTTCTCTCAGAGGCTGGTAGTACCGCAGCAGATTGCGATCTGCACCCCTGGACTGAGAAGATATCAAGATCAGGCTGGTTCCTCCTGGATGCTTCCCAGCCTCCAAGCTGGCGTTATGACCACCGGAAATATCGTTATCTCCCAGTCCAGAAAGCTTTCTGTCCTCATCCGCACCGGCAGGGCTGGGATCGGATGTTTCCGGTCCGGCTGCAGAACGACGGTGGCTTCTCATGTGTCGTGCAAGTTCGCCGCTCTGAGAGAACGTGAGCTGACACACACCGCAGTGATACGGTCTGTCGCAGGCGTGAGTGCGCCGGTGCGCGGACAGGCTACGCAGAGACTGAAAGCCCTGGCCGCACAGCTGGCAGGAGAAGCCTGTGTGAAGTGGAGGAGAGGACAGGGGAAAAGGTGAAGCGGCCGGAGGAGATGGGGATGGAGACGGCACCACTCCGCCGCTGTTACAGCTCACCTCCGCCAGGCGCTGTAAACACATGGAGAAGTTCAGGCTCTGGAGATCACGCGGCGAAGGGGTGGAGATGTGAGGTTTGTGAGAGCGAGCGGATCTCACGGAGGACGGCTGGAACGCAGAGGCCAGAGCGGCGCCCAGGTGTCGCGGATCCATCGTGGCCGGCGGTTTAGACGTGTGTGCGATGGTGTCGTCCTCCACCTGGTAGATGCTGAGAGAATGTGCGTTCTGAGCGTGCTGGAGGAGAGTCCATGCGCTGGAGAACACACACTGACACACCTGGCAGGTGAAAATGGAGGGCTCTTCTGTTTTGGAAAGGAAGAGAGAGAGAGAGAGAGAGAGAGAGAGAGAGAGAGAGAGAGAGAGAGAGAGAGAGAGAGAGAGAGAGAGAATTAATTTATCAGTCAAACAAACACCTAAAATCACTCAAAAACACCAAAACAAGTGTCTTTAAAAAAAAAAAAATAGCAGTACATTCAGGAAAGAAAACCAAACTTGTTTGACTAATAAATGGTCCATATTTATTTATGTATTTATTTATTTAATGATTTAACGACATATCAGGATCAATGGCTATATTCATGGCAATCAACAGCATTTCAATTTAAAAATAATTATGATTACAATCAATTCAATATTGTTTACAATAATTTACAATCAATATACAAAATCAGACATATATACTAATAGTAACAACAGTAATAATAACATTTACATAGAACCTTTTAATTTAACATTTGTCAAAAAATGTACAATTATTCAAGGAGAAACATTTGGAAAAAATGTCCATTCATATATTTTCTGAATAAAAATGTTGTCTAATATAATAAAAAAAAAAAGGATATTCTATTGAAATAATGTTTACACTCATAATTCTTTTTTTATACAGTGTAGACCTGCTTTGTACTATGTACAGCACTTTGGATCAATCTATATTGTGTTTAAATGTGCTTTATAAATAAATGTTGTTGATGATGTTGTTACACAAATCACAAACCGGTTTCTCTTCCCTTTTAATAAATATGAATTCTTCAACGTCCAATTCGGCATCTCGTATATACAACCTGGTCATGTCTATTTTCAAAATAATAACAATTAACTCCTTGATTTAGTACTGGAATCAATAAATGGTCCATAACATGCATATATATCTCTAGCTAGCCATGTGACGGCCAACTGATGAGGTCCATTAACTGAATTTTCATTTCTAGGTTGCGTGAATGCCAATACTAAAGGTGCAAACAAACAGAGCCTTTCTTGTGCTGCACATATCTGACTAATTATGCTGAGTGAACTGGAAAGATGTCTATCATGACGCACTGAAAATGAAACAGCAGAAAGGAAAGGCTGCAGGCGAACTTGGTCATTTACAGAAAACAGAACAAAACAGGTAAAACCACAAACACTTGTGAAAACGGGGCAGGTACAGTCCTATGTTTAGAAAAGAATGCTAACATACTGTTCTTCTTATGTCATATTACACATTATTAAAAAATAATATTACATCAGATGTAACAGTATGCTGAATGCAACAATAAATGTTTCAATCAGCAACAATGCTATCACATGACCTAAATACACTGCATGCCTTGATCTAAGAGATTATGTAGTTTGGTTTATATCAGATTTTGTGTAAAAACATCATCAATTTTCACCAGTCCTTTAACAATAACAAAAGCAAGAGAAATCTTGTTGTATACCCGCTGTATACTGTACGTTTTGGCAAAAGTAGTAAGTTATTCATGTATTCCTGTGCAGGGCAAGGACATGATCATCATATTGAACCCCAAAATCCAAATGCAGAAATTTTGTTCGACTAAAATGAAGCCTATTTTTTGGGATCATTAAGTTTTTTGCATTGTGATATTTTCATGCCATTCCTTCCAAGTTGTCATTACAGTAATATAATGGTAAAGTGGAATAATATATTATATCATATATTATTTAAATTGCATTTATACATCATGGATGCATTTGTTTTTCTGTCAAAAAAAATAAAAAAAATAAAAATATATGGGGACGTAACAGTAATGAAAACTTTGGAGGAAAACATTCCTTTCATTAAAATATTGTCACAATGTATAAAGAAATATTTGGTAACACTTTATTTTACAGTGTCCTTGTTACATATGTTACATGTACTAACCATAGTAATAACAGTAAGTTGTGTATAATTACATGCAACTAACCTTCAACCAAACCGTAATCCTACCATAACCCTATAGTAAGAACATGTAGTTGCTTAATATCACTCAGTACTTAAATGTATAATTACACTGTAACAATGACACCTTAAAATAAAGTGTAACCAAATATTTCCTTCTGATCTTGGAGTGAAATGTGATCAGTTCATGTTTTGGTGCTAATCACCCATCATATCTGCACCTTGCTAAAATAATCCAAGTATTGAACACTGTTTTACTGTATCCCCTCAAGAAAACACGTTTTCCTCATTTTTCAGGCAAATTTTCTTTTGGTTAGAAAAACTGTGTGTCACAAACCCCTGCAGGTGTCAGAGCAGTAATGAGCTGGTAATGTCAGAAAGGCTCTCCTGATTAAATGTGTGTTCACAGGAGAGATCGTCCACGGATGGTCTCCTTCAGCGGCTCTGCTGGTATTTTTAAACGTGGTTAGCTTTGTCTCTATTTCAGAGAGCCGCTCGCCAATTAAGCTGCAAATTGCTAATTAGCGGAACGGAGCAAACGAAGGTTTTATGCAAATGAGTCCTGACTCAGCCTCCTTGATAAATGGGGCCCGTCTGCAAAGAGGATCCCAAAACTGAGAGGAAAATTCATTTCATTTTTCCCCATTCTCTTACAAAGGGTTCAAAGCAGAGCGCTATAAGCCTCTTTTACATCTCCTCAAGTCAAAATCCTTCTGCATTTTATTGGGAGGGGGCAAAAGAAGAAGATTAAAAAGAGCCTCTCCTATTCTCTTCTCTCGTTCTCTGTGCCTGGAGAAGAACGAGAGTCAAAAAGCAAGGGGCAGATCTCTGAGGTTAAAACAGACGGAGGAAACGTGTTTAATTTAAGAACAAAAAAGAAATAGCTGCACAGGTCATGAAAAACAAGAGAAAAATCATCACCCCTGTGATTGCACCTTCACACACACACACACACACACACACACACACACCCCTTCTGCCTCCAAATCTCTCCCTCGGGTGGAGGGTGCGAGGACGGGTGGAGGGGCTTTTGTCTCGGGGTCTTGGAGTGAAACACAATACCCAGCCTGTCTCTCTCTCTCTCTTCCCTCTCCCCTTCTTTCATTCTTTCCCCTCACTCTTTTTGTAAGGATTCCCATTTGGCCCAGGGTAGCAATTGCATATTAAGCAGAAGCAATAACCGCTAATTAAAAATGCAGATTGGCTGAGAGCGCTAACGAGCAGCAGGCAGAATCTTCTCTCTCTAGGGAACAGAGAGAGAAAAAGAGAGAGAGAGAGAATAAAAGGACAGTTGAAATGAAGAGCAAAGAGAGGGCTGGAGGAAATAAAAATAAGACTATTGATACATTGTCTAAACTAATTCAATAATCCATTCCTCTCCCAAAATCTCTCTATGTCACTCTTTTACACCCACATATAAGCACACACACACACACACACACACACACACACTCTGGTCTGATGGTTTGTGGGTTAACTGATTTTTCATTGGATGAGTCAAAATGAAAGCGCAAATACGACGTGCATACAAAACGCCCTCATCCAAGCAGAACAAAAATGTATCCTTCTGGGGTTCAAGAGGTGCCAAGAGTTGAGCTACTTTTAAACTCCGTCACCGATAGATTTGATGTTGCATTTAAATGGAACAAATTAGATTCGTTTAGTAAAAAAATTGTAAATAATACATTTATAACGGATACAAGTACTTTGTTTTCATGGGTATGTGCGATTAAAAACGCTGCATTCTGCTGCCAGGCCAGTAGATGGCGATGTCACTTTTTACATAATTTAACGTGAACATTTGAAAATGTTCTGACCAATGACTGATAAGCTGATATTAAAATTCTATATTATTTTGTTTGAATAAATGAATATTAAAACACTAAAAACTAAAATGCTTTAACTGCTGAATATATAGCGAATACTGTATATACACAATACAGGGTGTTTCTGTTACTGTCCAAAGCATGTGAATGTGAGGTAAAACTTTAAATGCTGAATATATAGCGAATATAGGAATCACAACATTATAATACAGTATGAAAAATGTATTTAATGATTTGCTAAAGATTACATTTGATAGTGTTATTAAAATAATTTGTGGTTTTAAAGATTAACTACATGTGTGTGTTATGGAAAACAAAATATTTACAATCAAATATCCAATATGGACATATATTTTTATATTTAAAAGTCTAATATCAAGAGATAACTGATATGGTACTGATATATTCTGAATCTTTAAAGATCTAACTACATGTAGCACAAGTAAAATACATATAAATATGACAATGGCTTTGTCAGGCTTCAACTTCACACTTTTTAATGAGATAACCTACATTATATGTTATACATTAAATGTTATACCTACAAATAAATGGAAAATAGTTCAAATTGTTTGGTTATGGAGTGGCATATATACCACCGCTCAGCAATTTGCAGTAATCTTCAGCAAGGATTCATTAAGTTGTTCAAAAGTGACAGTAAAGACTTTTACATTGTTTAAAAAAAAAAAAAAAAAATGCTGTTCAACAACAATTTTGAACACTGATAATAATGATAAAAATCTCACCTACCACTATCTTTTGAATGGCAGTGTATATTCTTCCAGTGGACTGTTTTTGTCACGCAGACCTGGCAACCCTGACATGTCAGTTTAAACAAATTATCACTCACTCTTATATAACACACACTCATTTTCAACTGTCTTTCAAGCAGAAGTTTTATGCTTGGATCAGTCTTTATCAGACCCCATCTCTCATCTCATTCTACGGTCTCTGATAGTCTCAATAATAACCCAAAAGGAAGTAACACATTGGCATATTTTGCACCTCTCACCCCGACACCTTTATCAGCAACATACACCTTCACACACATAAAAAAACGTGAGAGGGAATGAACCCCAGAGAATCAAGAAACGTGGACGGACGGATGCAGAGCACGAAAGGGAAGGAAGCGCAAACATGTGTAAGAGGGAGTGACCCGAAAGCATGCGTTTTGTTGATCACAATCAATCGTGATCATTTGCTTGCCTCTATAAACCGTCTGTAACGATAAACTAATAATGTTTGCTTTGCTCGTGTTGTAAGGGGAAAGAATCCTGCCCGTATGAGGAAGCGGTTCAGGTCACGGTTCAATAGCATCAAACTGAGAAACACCAACACCTGCACAGGCCGACGAGTCCCTCTACGGCCCACTACTGCACTGAAAAACACTCACACACACTATGACACATACACCAACATCCTGTTTAACAGTCGAAAGAGTTCAATGTTTCACCCAATTTTTTTTTTTTTTACAATCTTAAAGGTTTATTGGCATCTTTTCTTCCACGAAGAACCTTCAACATCCACGGAAACCTTTCACTGCACAAAAGGTGTTCAGAGAAGAGGCGCATGATTGGGTTAAAAAAAAATCTAATTTGGATTTTTCTGATAAAAATTGATTGAGATAAAAATTTCTGTGTTTCATTTGTAGTGCTTCACAATTTGGTCAAAAATATGTGGCTATAAAATAATAATTATTGCAAAAAAAAAAAAAAAATTACATTACTAAATAAAAAGTAAATAAGAAATATTACAACAGTAATACTTGACTCAAATTAAAAAATATATATTATAATAATTTAATTTTACACTACAACTACAAAATGACAATACTAATATTTACGGCTCGGGTGTCTTAAATTCTTCGAATCTTTTATTTTGATGGAAACTGCATTTACTGTGATGTTCAGATGCTCGTGGGAAAGAATCACTCTGAAACACGCAGAGCATATGTTAATTTAATTACCTTGCAGCCTTTCACGGTCATATCGCGATTTTGGTTTTATTTTGATAAACCATGCAGTTCTATTTCAGATTATTAAAATGTTCTTCACACTAAGAAAAAAAAAAAAAAAAGGGAAACCCGAAATGTTTTTTTTTTCTATGGAATCGCTGCAACAACAAAAAAAACCTTTTGGGACCTTTATATTTAAGAGTGTACTTTATTTTGAAGCGTGCAGTGAGCGGATGGGACTGTGGGAATAACAGCCCAGGTCAGCAGCAGCTGTATGACTGACAGCGCAGGAATAATGAGGGCTTTGCGCTCTGGGAGTTGTGCAGTTTGCTGGCCTGACTGTGCGGTGTTTACCTGGCCACTTCACCTGAGAGACAGAGCTAAGGAGATGCTCAGGTGTGCTCAGGTGTCTTCCAGCATCCCCTAGGGTGTGTGTATAAGTGTACGTTTGCTCGCGTGTGTCGCAGGACTACCTATCCCTTCCACACAATTAGACCCGGCGTCTCTAACTCTCCAACTCACCAAGGCCTCAGCGCCACAGCAACGGCGGCCTAATGAGCCGGACTGGGGACGAGGCTGTTAAATGAGGGGACAGTTTTACACAAAAAAGACACTAATTAGCAGCTAGAACTCACCGGCTCGGTTGGCCTCCACCCTCACACCTGGCTCTTCCTTCCATCTCCTGCCCGTCACGCGCCGCAGCTCCACAAACCCCGCCTCCACCTGCGTGCGATTGGCCGGAGAGGGAGGGGTGTGGCCCTGAGGCTGGGCTCTGGCTGTGCTACACCCGCCCTGTTTGTGCTGGATGAAGGTGAGGATGTGTGCCAGCGGGAACGCCTGACCGCACTGGCCACACGTCAGCAGGTCACGACCTCCATCCTCAGGCGGAGGCATCCGCTCGGGCGACGGCGAGGAGACGACAGGGACGACTGGGGGATCCGGAGCGTCTGTGTGCAGAACAACACGACATTGCTGTAAAAACACGATTTAGTGCAGGGCTTGACATTAACACCAGATCAAAAAGCATCTGAAATGATAAACTAAGTGCAATGTAGCGTTGTCAAATTTTTTTCGATTTTTCAATACATATCGATACTTAAACATCTGAATGCTAATTTTCCGCAGAATACACGATTCCAGCTGCGCTTTCTGGGTCTCTCATCTCTCCAACAGCGAGTGACACACAAACCCGCCTCCTCTCACTCACTCATTTCAGTCTCTCCGGATGAATATTGTTGGTGTTGCAAGGCTTGAATTTCAGTGTGGGGTTGCACATATTGAGCATAATTTTAGTGCATGCACATAAAGCCGCCTCAGTACTAAATGGAGTTATTTTTTGCTACTTATTGCATTTAAACAGTCTAATACACACAAAATATCATATAAAATATAAAATATCATATATAATATAAAATATATGTCACATGTAGAAAAAAAAAAAAGCATGTTTAACAGTATAATGGATCCGTGTGTCAGGTCTTAAAGTGACAGCAGCCTAATAAACCTGCTGACAACTTATGAGATAATATTAAAGAAATCTATATGGCAGTTTTTCCCTATGGTATCGATGTCAAAATTGTGGCCTGTGAAAATGCTGAGTGGCTAATTCAATTCAATTTGTATTTGTTCAATTCAATAATTTGTATAGTACTTTTCACAATGCATATTGTTTCAAAGCAGCTTCACAAAAAAATGCATGTCTTAGAGTGATCTGTTATCAGAGGTGACTGTGTCCAAGTTATGCATTTCAGAAATGTACATACAAATCTAGTATATGTAGTAACTTTACAGCCAAAGTGGCTGGTGAGCAAAAAAAGTTAATGTCCAGCCCTGCTTTAGTGCTATAAGAGTTAACCCTGGGTCATTCTAAACCCTGGGTTAAAGGAACCCTTTCATGTTGCATGGTGTAAACCAAAAAAAAAGAGGCACACGACCCGTTTATATAAAGGCTGTAGCATTTCACATCCTGATATCATATATTTCAGATTGTACCATCACTGAATGGACTTTTCGGACCATAAGGTAAGTCAAAAGATCACTTATTTATTCCAGTTGGTGTGCTTTCGGTCACCATTTGACCTTTTTCCCCTTCAAATGCTGAAACTACGGTGTTTCTGTTACTGTCCAAAGCATGTGAATGTGAGGTACATGATTGGGAGTCTGTTGCTGTAACATTCTCACACTGCTTCGTTTCACGCACGCACCACAACACAGGGTCAACACCACAAAAGTTGAGCAGTTTCATAACCACAGGGTAAAAAGGTGGTGCCAATCCCACTTCTAATCGCAAGCGGGGTTTAAAACGTCGATAAGCAGGGGTTAAGCACAGTGCGAGGAGCCCTCGGAAGTCTTGAAATGACCCAACTGAGCGGCTTTGCAACAGCTTTGTTTCTCTTCTAATGTGCTACTTTCAGTTCTCTGCATTTGTCGGTGTACTGCTAAACTGTCAGCATCAGCACGGCTGTGTCTGGTCAGCAGATACTGACCACTTCCTGTGTCTCTGCCACTGAGGGCTGCTGTGACAGGAAGTAGAGCGATGCAGCTCCGACCTGCTTGAGCAATTCGCCCATTAGTGCACGCAGATATATCAGGCTCTTTGCACTGTAGTCGTCCTGCCATGCTCACAAGTCTGCTGACACACACAAGGTGTCTTTCACACCACTCATAACCGCCGGGGCGAATGAGCGATGCAGTCTGTAAATCAAGATGAGCCAAACAGGAGTTTGCTACCAAAACAAACTAGTTTACAAACTTTTCAAAATGTCTAAAGAGAAAGTCACTTTCATATTTTGTCCCTTAGTGCATCTAATGTCATTTTTACACTGCGGTGGCACAGAAGCTGCATGTTGCATGTAGATTGTATTAAAAAAAAAAGTTGCTGACTTAAATTAAGTACAATCAACTTTCAAATTAAGTCATTTCAAATTAAATTACATTGAACTGGTTTAAAAAAATGAGTTGAATCTTGTATAACTTGCTGAAAATTGCTGTTTTTTCCATTTCTCTGAGTTAAAGAAATGTAAAAACCTTTGTCATAACTTATTGATCATATATTTTTTACAGTGTACTACAAAAAGTGCATTTAAACACTGATTATTGCTGTAAAGAGGTTAAATAAATAAATTTAAATCAAATTACCACCAGTTTCACAGACAAGTCTTAAAGTAGTCTCAGACTAAAATGCATGTTTGAGCTGTTTTAACTGAAAGCACCAAGACATCTTAAAATACGTCAGTGCCATTGTTTTGTCTCAAGATATACATCACTAATGTTTTTTTTTTTCCTAAGGCATGATTAGAAAAGCTACTTAAATGTCCTAATTGTTTTGAATGATTTGAATTTATGAATATCTGTGCCTAAACTGAAAGTTTCATGCATTGCCCCTTCATACACTGTGAAAGTGACACAGAAGCTGCATAAACATAGGATGAAATAAACTAATTTACTCAAAAAATAAAAACTGATGAAATTTACATTTGAAATATGAATTACGAATATAGAAACATTACACTACAAATACTACTCTGCAGCGATAAAGGCAACATTTAAGGCTGCAATGCTGCTTAATTTCATTATACGGAAGCAAGTCAGCATCAGGGCCGCCTGGGGTGAATCAAATCTCCATATTTTAGTAGGCTACATCTTTTATGGAGGATTTCATTTTTATACGCACTGAATTTGCTGCAGACACAGATCCTGCTCGGAGCACATTTAATTTGACTGTAAAGACGGCGAGTTAAGAGGAACTTGCCCTTTGACCTGGGTGCCGCTGCTGTGGTCATGGACTCCAGAGTGCACACCCACACACACACACACAACACACACACACACACACAGAGAGAGAGAGAGCCTGGACTGGATCCAACTGCCCGGGCTAGGCTGTCCATGCCGATGCAGGTACAGACAGTCCTGGGAAGGGGAGGATTTCACCTGTGGTTACTCAAAAATGTCACCTTTCCTGTTTCAACAGCTCTGGTTGTTTGTGCCGACACGCAAAAGGCGCGGCTGCTCTCTCTCACAAATAAGTGACTGGAAGTCCGATTTATCCAAGTGAATCGGTTCTTTCGAACAGTTCGTTTCACGCGTTTAGCGGTTGTTTTCACGTGGCCCTTGACATCTCGTTGGGGAATATTTTAATTGATCAGTAAAGCCATATGTATTGCGGTTTATCACGTTTTTTTTCCTTCTTTTTTTCATTATTAGGGATGTTTATTACAATTTCATATGTCTCAGTTCAGATCACAAAGAAAAGTCATTTAAATCCTAAATATAATGATCACTTTCATTGTAATACTAAAATAAACTTATACCTCAAATTAAATAAATGTTAGTAAAATGCAATGAAGTAAAACCTGTGTTGATAAAATGTCATAGCAACATTACAAAAACACATTTTAGTAGGCTACGTTTACTAAAATATGTCTGACATTCGGCTTTTAAAGTAACTTTGCCTTTTAACCCCGTCAGTCAATAAATTGGTTTTGAACCGATTCATTGAACAGATTCGACTCACAAATCCGACTCCGCTAACACACACACACACACACATCAAACTAGACTCAAGTCTTGTGGTCAGGTGAGGCACGCACAGCTGCCCACAGTTAGAAGATAAAACAAAACAAAACGATGATCCTGTCATGATCAAAACAATATTTCATATCCACTCATAAGTCTTAGTACGCCTACTGTTTATCAATTAATTCAATATCAATAAACAACAACAACAACAACAACAGCAGAAATATTGGAAGTGAAGCAAGCGTACTTGTCAGCAGGTAAAATTCAGAATACCATCCGAGAATGAGGGTGTGTAAAAATATGAAAACTAATTGTAAATATTAAAAAGTAGCCACTAAGGTATGAGTGACGGCACCAAAACATAAAGATATCGTGAAGATGCAATAAGGAAGTGCAATGTTATTACTCCAACTCGGAACTTTAACCTAAAAAAACTACAGCAAATAGACATTTAACACGGATTGATTCGACACTTCAACAGCAACACATTTAAGTAATGATAAATAAAAAAACATGAGGGTATGTTATCATTTCAACTCCAATGTCAAGTTCTGGACACGCACTGAGTGAGACACAAACCACGTGAAAAGTTATGAGGCTAACGTTACATTGATTTCTCGTTATTGGTTATGCTCTCTCCTCCCACATTATCCATATTCGGTTCTCCATGCATATGTTGGGGTTTTGTCGTTTAAATGTGAATGAAGTTGTCTTGAATCCAGCTTACCTTGCATCGCGCTCAGGTGTTGCGGTCTGCTGCCGAGTTTGCGTCTGGACATAGTGAGAGAAGCTCCTCTACAACTACACCAAAACTATAAGCGAACACTTTAAATCTCATAAAACAGCAATGATGTGTGACTGGTGCTGCTGAGCCCCGTCAGTATTCAAGTTCACACACTGTCTCTGTGTGCTGGCCCTACAGGAGGAGGAGGAGGAGGAGGAGGAGGAGGGCATGAGCAACGCCTTCAGCCCGCCCATCATCATCATCATCATCCTCATCCTCCTCGGTCTTATCATCACTGACCTCATTAAGCAACTCTACTGTGCTTAGGCAACAACATTAGAGCCACTTTAAATGATTCAAACTCATTCTTTTCCTTATCTACCTGTCGTATTGGAGGACTTATGTAAATAGTCGTTTTGAAGGCGCGCAGCTGCTGCTCTGACACCAATAAAAATGTGCTGGTTAAGGATGTGGGTGAAGAGGAAGTGGCTTTATCGAGGTCGACTGAGACAGGTGTTTGTTTGGCTGTCCGGCTCGTTTCGAAATCCAAAGTAACGTTAACTGTCGCTTTACTTTCAGAGGCGTGCTTTTATTTTGTGAATGACGGGGGTAAATACAGGCTGATTGACACTGTTTACATGTGTCTTTGTGTATAAACTGATCAAATTCACATTAAAAACAGCAATTTGCATGGAATCACGAGTAGTTCTAATAGTGACGTGCGCCATCTGGCGGATACAACACGTAACAGTTGTAACGGCAAAGAAGAGAACGCGGGAAAAAACACACAAACCAACGGTTTTTTAATCATGATTAGCTTTTTATTTCAATGTCAAAAATCTGTGACCATCGATGATTGTTTCCAATTCAAGAAATAACCACTAGACATTTACATTGCTGAGTGAAAAAGATTATGAGCATTTAGAATCTGCATTTTCTGTAAAAGATTTTTTCCTCACTCTTTAATGAAGGGATTATTTACAAATGATGAGGTAAAATGGGCAGATTCACCGTTTACCCACCCAAAAAAAAACAAGTCTGTCATTTATTCACCCTCACTGACTTTTTTTTCCCCATTGAACACGTTAGGCAGAATGACGTGTTTCACAAAAAGCCAGTCAGTCATGCGAGTTTAGAACAATATGAGAGCAAGTAAGTGACAGTATTTGCATTTTTGGGGGAACTCCATCTTAAAATAGGGTATGAGACACAAGGGAGAGATTAGGTCCATCCCAATCTTATGTCACAAAACTCTCAATCAGCAAAGCTTGATTAGAATCATAGCAGCTTAAAGCATTCCTGGGAACCCTGCTGTGAAATATCAAGACATTGAGGCAAAATGTGTTTTTAGAGCATGGTGGTGTTCATTTTCACATTTTAGAAACTATTTTTATTTGTTTCCATTGCAACCTTCAGAAGATGTACGAAGCTGAAGTGAGTGAAATGAATTTTATTGGTAATTTTTCCCCAACTTGCATGTAAACTCTTGCCATTCTGTTCAGCATTCACTCCTAAAATGTCTTGTGTTTTATCAGCCGATTCTTCAGTACCGGTAATGCGGACTCCGTGATCTTGAGCGTGATCTCCTGTTGAGGAAGACAGCAGAAATGGTTGAAATGAGCCTGAACGGCAGTATGTTTAGATCAAATGGACAAGTATGGCTGGTCCAAACTGGTTTCTGCATACCTTCTAGATGAGCCATAGTCTCGACCTGTGGGTTGTTCAAGATTTATGATTAGAATCTTCTTCATGAGTTTGTTTGTTCATATGTTTTATTACCCTACAGAATCCTTTACCACAGAGCACAATTAATTCCACAAATTATTTCATTATGTGGATGATACCATCAAGTATCACTGTACGGAGATGGGATTCTTTGGTGGGATGTAAACTCACCGTGTTTAGCGTTGGGAGAGGGCGAGTGACTCTGACGTCCATACTGCCTCTCCCATTCATCCCTTTCTTTTTCCCGCCGCTCCCGCTCCCTACAAGACCAAACAATGACCAAACTGTATCTTCTCCGTTGCAAACCGAGAGGACAGTTCCCACAACATGAACACGTTGCACATGTATATACATGTTGGGACTCACTTCATGCGTATTTTCCGTGCCATTGCGCGAAGAACTCCTTCTCGTTCCTGTGATGGGAGGGGAAAAAGCATGAGTGTTAAAATTCAGAACAACCTGGAACTCCCCACCCACACATACCAAATGTACACCCATGCTTTTACCTGGCGCTTGTTCTCTTGTTGCTGGATCTTGGCTTGCGCTGCCTTCTTATCCGCCTTGGCTGATGAAGGTGAAAGCATAAAGTGAGGCAGGGTCAACAGGCTTTTATTTCAGATGTCTTTCCCATAGCTTAGAAACATGTGGTATACACTACTATTCAAAACCTTTGGGTCAGTAAGAGTTTGAAAACTTTTACTCAGCATGGATGCGTTAAATTGATCAAAGGTGACAGTAAAGTAAAAAAAGATTTCCATTTTAAATAAATTCTTTCTTTTCATCAAAGAATCCAGGAAAAATGTATCACGGTTTCACAAAAATACGCAGCAAAACTGTTTTTAAGTGTGATGTGAAATGTTTCTTGAGCAGCAAATCGGCATATTAGTATAATTTCTGAAGGATCATGTGACACTGAATGAAGTAATGATGCTGAAAATTCAGCTTTGCATCACAGGAATAAATTACACATTTAATCGTCGTAGTAATATTTCATAATATCGCTGTTTTTTGCAGTATTTTTGATCAAATAAATGCAGACTTGAAAACAGAGAGGGTCCAAAGATAAGATCAAACAAAAAAGCTTTTACATGAATGCCTCATGTCTAGTCAAATTAATTAACACACAGCACATGTTTGTTTCACTATATTAGGAAGGACATTGCATAGACTTGCACTGATTTTATATCAGGTTAATGATATTTTCTATGTCCCATCCCTAAACCAACCCATCACAGAAACGAGCAAATCACTAGATTTAAATAAAGACATGTTTTGGCCGATTTATACGCTTTTTTAACTACTAGTGAAAATGTCCTCACTAGTTGGTTGTCATAATATTTCACTATATACTTGAAGACATTAGGCCCTCAACAGGTATAGCCAAACCTGCACACACACACGTAATTAAAATTCTGTATTATTCAGTATAAGATCAAGTAAATAGATAAAATGAGAAAGACCCATATTCATCCACACAGTGGATGACAACTAAAACAACATTCTTAAGCAAAATACATGCAGTTTTGTTGTTTAACAGCTAGAGTTACATAATGTACATTTAAATATCCAATTCCGACTGATAAATAAATGCTAACCGATATATTATTCTTGGCATAAATATTGTACGAGATGTTGGTTCCTGGATGCCTGAATGAGTAACTCACATTGTTTGTTTAGGGCCTTCTGCATTCGGATTTTGAGCTTCTCTTGAGGGGTCATCTTGGGCTGCAATGGACAAAAGACTTTAGAACAAGCAGGATGGGAAAGCTCTTGTTCAGGCAAAGAACAGCGACTGACAACAAGACATCTAATTTACTAGGTTAAGCTTGTGTCACGTCATGCAGAAATACGAGAGTTTTAAACTACATACAGATCATTTATTATTCTGCATGTTGAATAGCACCAGGTGGTCCCGTTACGCAGAAACGCCTGTGATGTTTATGTTCTGGATGTATTTTTAGGTATATGGAAAGGTGTGAACAGACAAATGAAGGCAGCCATTTTGAACAGTACAGAACTGTTGACTCGTCTCCTCTCCAGGTCAGATGCACCAACTCGATGGAACAGTTACAAAATGGCAGCAACTTTAGCCATTGCAGAATGAGCTTAAAGCTGTTCAACCTTTACATACAAGGAAAATGTGTATTGACTTATGCAGGTGTGTTTAGGTGTGCGAGCGAGTGAAGTTGCTCTGCCTGTCTTGACAAGCCCAGGGCAGAAGCAACACCTGAGCTGGGAAACTCAGGGCAAACCGGCTAGGAACCATTATTCCTTTGTAGTTTTCCATTCATTGGTGTCTATCAACAGCCCATCATTCAGATAACTATACTTAGTTAAATAAATGAGAAGTACATGTATCATTTCCTTAAATAGAAGAGAAAACTATAGCGGTTCCAAAGAAGAGCACACAGAAATATCGTGTTCTTTAGAGATAACGCTGGTCACTCCCGGCCTCTTTCTTACACGCATACCAAAAAAAAAAGTCAGGTAAGTTCAGATATGGCTGCCGTTCTGCAAACAGAGGGCAGTTGATCACCAAGAGGACAGCCAATCACACACATTTCAAATGAGAACGGCTCTCTGAAGAGCCGAGAGATGGGCAGGAGCCCCAGCCTGATTGTTAACTGCATCAGCCTGTCAGGGGTGAGGGAGGCGGAGTCTTTAGCAACAAATCGAGATATATCAAATTCTTACTGACTTTGGCAGCTCCAGTCTCTTTACCACCCGGAGTTTCAGGCCTACGAGAGAGAGAAATAAGAAGAACATTTTGTCAGTTGTCACTTTTCAGGTATGTGGATCTGACAATAATAAAGTCTACTGTATCAAATTTGAGCTGCAAATTTCTAAAGCCTCTTAATTATTAAAATAATCAAAACTGCCGAAAAACCAGTTGTACACAATCCACTACATGCCTTCTGACGTCTGATTGATAATTAATTTTTTTTTTGCAAGTAAAAGGCCTTTTAGTATTATTCTAAAAACACCCGCCTTCAGGTCTTTTTGCTGTGAAATTGCTACATATTTTTATAAGGTATTGTAGGAATAACTTTTATATTGCAAGTAGTATTTCTAAATGAACATTTACTAGACTGAAGCAACTTGGGTTTAAAATGTACCAAATATGATACATTAGGCTTTAAAAGAGTGTTAATTTGTAAATCTCTGAATCATCTTTGTAGTTCATTGAATTATATACTTTGCTTAGTTTTATGCAACAGCTTTGATCATAAAACTAAGCAGTTAAATACCATACTTAGACAAATTATTGGGAGATATAGAGTGACAACTGATAATTACATGCATTTTGTGTTAGTCTGCTATACTGTTAAAAAGATTTAACTGATTTACATTGCAAGCTATTAGAATTTCATCTTATTTTCTGGCCAAATATATAACAACTGCTCAGTTTGGGCCTCCTGAGTAAAATTAATGTTTTTTTTTGCACAATTCATATGGTTCATATTTCTCAGGGTAGAAAATATGGAAATCACATCCCTGACGTTCAAGTCGGTAAAGCGTATCTACGGTTCTTTCGCAACTTACTTTCTCAGCTTGTCTGCAGAAGCAGGCGTAGCAGAATGTGAGGAGGGGGAGGGGCTGTGGCTGATCGCAGGCGAGTGTGAGGGGCTTTGACTGACGCTGCCACCCCTCCTGTACGCAGAGCTGCGACTCCGACGCTGGTAACGATCACCCGAACGTGAACGCGAGCGAGACCTGAGGGAGGGAGTGTTTCATTCGATCAAATTCACCAAAGACAAATTATACATTTTTACAATCAAAGAATCTACAGCCTTGAATTCAAGGAAGTTCCTTGCCTGGTTCGTCTACGGCCCGTGTAGCGCCTCCCCCTATCCCGGTCTCGGTCTCTTTCTCGGTTTCGGTCTCTACCTCGATCCGTGGAACGAGACCTCGTCCTGTCGTATCGTCTCCTCGAGCCAACTCCTCCGCTGCGCTGCCGTGAACGAGAGTCAGACCGCCGTCGAGAGCGAGATCGAGACCTGGAGTAACGGCTGTCCCGGTCCCTGCCCCCGCGAGAACGACGACTCCGACGGGAACGTGAGGATGAGCGCGAGGACCGGTGCGAAGAGGAGCGGGAGGAAGAGGATGAGTGACTGGAGGAAGACCGTCTTCGGCTGAAAGATATACACAAAGCGCTATGTTATTATGAGAAACCTATGAAACCGATTAAATCACAAGACAAGCCAAAGAGCTTCTAGTTCTCAGGATTAAATGATTCCAAGCTGTTTTTAACCCTGAATATGCCACAAAATATCATCAACAGACTAAAAAGCCAACTCCGATATCAGCTGGCTCTCTCTCAACCATATCACCAATCATTTTAAAGCTCAACCTGTGGCAATTCTCTTCGCACAGTGGACTACATGCTATCACAGCTGAACACGCTTATAAATAAATGGAGAAAAAGCCACTAAGGAGCCAGAGAGTAGAAAGGGGAAGTTACCGACCGGGAGCCCCTGCTATGACCTGCAGTGTTGGAGGAGGTTTGGCTTGACGCCGCTGCAGGCGGAGGTTGTGCAGCTGTGGCTCCCTCATCCTCACTGCCCCCGAAGCTGGTGATGAAGGTGATCTTATCATTGCCTGGGGTTCGGGAACGAGAGCGTGACTCGGAACTTGAGTCTGACTCTGGCCTGGGACATGAAGGAGAGAAAAGAGAGAGTAGCAAGACGCGTTAATATTAATATATGATGTACATTACTGTTCAAAGGTTTGGGCTCATTAACACAACTCAAAAATCATTCTAATATGATTTGGTGCAATTGGGCTGTTTAATCATTTGTGGAAACAGGGATAAAAAAATGTCAGGATGAATAGAAAGTTCAAAAGAACAACATTTATTTTTTACGTAGAAATTTTTTGTGATTTTATAAACTTCATCATTGTCACTTCTGGTCAAATTGTGAATAAAAGAAGGAATTTCTTTCAAATGTAGAATATGTAATTGTAATCAGTAATGCACAATATATCTGTCCCATAGCAATTGTCAATGGTGGAGTTTTTTATTTATTTATCATTATTGGTCATATTGTATTGTGCATTGTCATTTACCCTATTTTGACCTTGATTAACTTTGCCAACATTTAACCCTCAAAATTAATCTTTAAAAACACTAATAACTTAACACTGTTACATGTAATCAAAATATCAATTTATCAATGTACATTATAAAACCTATATTCACTTGCATTTAAAATTTATTTTAAGTTTTTTAGACAAAATACTATATACTTTTTAATAATGGCCATTTATTGGTTATCAGCTACACCATGAAAATGAGTTTATCAGTATAGGCCAGAATTTTAATATAGATGCAACCTGAATTGTAATGGTTTTTGTGCTCATTTTTACATAATTTGAACATCATTCAAAAGTAATGTGCGAAATATCAATCCATCAAAAACACTTACCGTTTGTAGGGGTCGTATGTAGGACTGTCTCTTCTGGCATAGCTGTTTATGAAATTCACATTAATTTCAGTTAATCAATTTTCAATCAAAACATCAGCAATGTGTAGGTGCTGCAACATAACTTTTTTTGCCTTTTTAGGAAAAATTTCAGTCAGATAAGTATTATATATATATATATATATATATATATATATATATATATATATATATATATATATATATATATATATATATATATATATATATAGATATGAATGTTTAAAAGGTTAGTTAATTGGGTGGTGGTTATGGAACCAGAAAAAGAGACTGAATACAAGTAACAATACAAGACACTACTAAGAAGTCTGGGATTATTATTTATGAGTAAAAACATAAAAACTTTGTCACCTATCTAAAAACTTGTAGCTCATATTTGGTGTGCTGTTACCTTGGTGGGCTGATCTGCCGGCCTTTCATATACTTCTCTCTAAACTCTCTTCGCTGTCTGCGAGATCGCCGGCCCTGATGGAAGCAAAGCAACAATACAGTTTTACCAATACGAATATCAAACGCAAACAACTTAATGGGAGAGAAGAACAGCTGAAAAGCTTCTGCCCATACAGAGTACATGGCCTTCTCTGCTTCCAGTGCTTTAGCATGTTTAATGGCCTCCACTTCCTCCTTGTCCTTCCTCAACATCCTGCCACAAAGACACATCAAATTTTAACTACAGTTCATGTTTTTTTTTTATAGAAGAATTACAAGAAAAATACAGTGTTCATTACGGGTGCTTTCACACTTGTTTCTATTGCCTGGTCAGACCTCGAGTTCGATTGCTCCCCCCTCCCCCCCACTGGACTGTGTTCACACTATATTATCTGGGTCCGAGCTGCAGTACACTTGCATCATTTGGTCCGGACCAAAAAACCCCAAAAACATTCGGTCCTGGTCAGCTTAGCGTTCACATTGGCATTTTAACATCAGACCAAAAGGCATAGGGATACGTACACAACCTGATAGTTTTTTTGGCTTTAATTACGTATATTTCGTGACAGAACTTACCAAACATCCAAATTGATGCTGTGTTCTGGGCTAAATGCGCTCATTGTATGTGTGTAGTTACATATGATGGTATTTTGACCAGCTGAGAACTCGTGAAGAGCTTATAAAATGTGTAAAGGAGTTAAAACAGCGTCAGGAATCCCTCCGTCACACACACAAACGAAGATCTGCTGCGAGGAGACGCGGTTCTGATGCCTGTACTGAACTGTGATGGGCAACATCGCGACCATCACGAGAAAAAACAGATACGCTTGAGCCTTCTGTTCTTTTTAGGGTCGCATATTGTGACATCATGTCCCGTTTTTGATTAGCATACATGTCTTTGGTCTGTGTTGCGTTCATATTTCATTAAAAAAGCAATAGAGTTTGTTTGGAAGCGGACCAAGACCCATCTTTTCATCGTTTCGGTCCGCTTGTTTGGTGCGCACCAGGGTTCGGATGGCAGCGTTCACACACTTATTCAAACGAGCTGCACTAACAGAGCAATCGCACCAGGGTTCGTTTTAATCAAATTCAACCTCAATCGGACCCAGGTGCGCACCAAAAGTGCAAGCATGAAAGCACCCAAAGAGTCAATCAATATAACAATCAATTTCCTCTGATTTGCTTTAAAATGGTTTAGCTGAAGAATGCATGAACGAACCATACAAAGTCCCCCTCTGCCATGCCGTAAGTGGTGCCCATCTTGTTAATCTCCGTCACTTGCTCTGGGGTCAGTTCATCTACATCCACCTCAACATCTACAACATGAGAAAGCATTCACACACATTGGTTACCTTCTATATCCTATTTAAGTAAATCACATATCTAGAGTGTTAGTATATTATAAAAAAAGCATTGTCCCAACAATAAGTGTTTATTGTATATGAAGGACACACCAATGTCAGGGATGACTTCGTCTTCCTCAGAATCGCTGTTTTCTGATTCCTCCTCGTTCCCCTTCTCCGCCTCTTCATCTGGTTCAGTCACTGTGCTGTCCTCGTATGTATAACCGATCTGAGCTTTCTTCTCAGAGAGTCTAACAGAGAAAAACATAAGATGTGATCCTTTTAACTGAATGTATTTTCAGGCATACATTTGGTAACTACTGATTCATTAGATCATACTTTTTCTTTTCATCCTCATTTGGTTTCTGTAGGCCACCGTAGAGTTCATCCACATAGATCTGGTACAAACACTGCTCCTCAGAGACTACAAAATGACAAGAACATTTTTGTGGGTTCTTCCAAGTTTATCAATGGCATCTAGTCACATTACACGGGTCAAAATGTGATTGAAGCATGCTAAAGTTAAAGGGGACTCACTGGTCGCGAAGTCATTCTGCACCAGACCTCTATAGCGTTCATAATTGCACTTCCTCTCTTCTGATTCCTGCTCTGGGGTGCTGTGAAAGAAACAATGAACTCTATCAACAATGACACAAAGTAGCAACCAGTTATGAATAATTTTAGCAAAACATCTTTAACTATCTGGTGGTCTACAGTCATTTTAGACCAGAAATGTTACATTTTCAATTGAAAAACAAAAATGTGAACATGATTAGAAAAGTTTAAATGGTCTTAAAGTCATACTTGTGATCTTCATGGTCCAAAATGACAACCATAAGAAATTAATGGGAAATATAAAAATAAAGGGCCATTTTTTTGGGTGTCTACAAAAAAAAGCAGTACTTGACAATGTCTAAATATATATCCAAATGCAAAACAAAAAAGTAGTTATGTCTGTAAATAATATTATAAGCAACAAGAATTACTTATGATTAAAATAATGAATAGTCATATGAATTAAAATAATATGAAATACAAATATCATATATTTTAATTATTTTATATAGAAATAAATAATGCATAATTTAGAGGTGAATACTGTCTAGTACCATGAAATCCCCTGAAAATCATAAATATTAAGGAATAAATAATACTGGAACAGAATCCCTATCATCTTTGGTGCCGAAGATCACAAGTGTGACCCCTAAATGAGAAGTACTAGAGTTAAATTGAAAAATCAATAATAATACACTGTGCCTGTGTATTTGTATATTCTATATTGTATGTTATATATTGTATAGTTCTTTGAATACTCAAGGTATTTATTTTATATTCCAACATGAGATGCATTAAGATCAGACTACTCACGTAGTGTTCAGGAGAGGTGGCGTATAGGTGGGGATGTAGTCCAGGTGTGCCCTGACATCAAATCTATCAATCATGTTGTTGGTATCTCCTTGCCAAGGCATCCTGTTAGAACATAAGATGAAGTTGTGACAGTTTTCCAAGAAAACCCCTTAAAATGGGCTGATTTTATGTAGGTGTGAGATCTATGAACATTTATGCAGACTGATCTGTATGCTAGTGACATACATGTTGATGGGACTCTCAGCTGCCAGGGCCACAGCTGAATCCAGGTGGATTTTGTACGCTCGACCATGAACCTGCAGGAACTGGGCCGGATCCTTTTTCTACACAGAACAAGAGAAATGCGTTTCTTCATTCAAAAGCCTCAGTCCAGCACCAGGATTAAGCTGTGCTCAGAAAACAAAGCATGAAAGTCATGTCAAGGTCAAAGACTTTTGTCTTTTGACTTACGATTTTCTCATAGTACTCTCTGCGTCTCTCCCCACGCCGCTTGTAGTCCACCATCATCCCGCGCAGTTTCCGCTCATGTTTGCGGGCCTCCTGCCACATGACGGCTCCGCTTGGGGTTGGGCCGCGTCGGGGCAGGGCTGCTATTAGGGGACACAGATGATTCAAATCAACCAACCTACCCAACAAACACAATAGTTGCCACATACAGTGCCATTCTGAATCTTTACACTTGGAGAAAAGTATATTTCACCATGGGAAAACATGGTGAATTTACACCGCAAAGGTGGAACAGAAGCTTTTCTTAAGTGGCAATTAGGTGTCTTTACACAGACTGTTTAATGCTGCTCAGAGGTGGCATAAATGCATTTACACAGCAATTTTAACTGCATATTGTTAAACAACGGGCTTAGGTGGGGCAGAGCAGGCATAATTCAGTCTGGCTTTTATGCGGCATTGCATCTTTACACAGAATTTTGAGTAGGCACAAAGCAGCCTTAACTCAGCTGTGTAAAGATGCATCACGCTTTTTATTAATTAATAAGGCATCTTTACACAGCCGAGTTAAGGCTGCTCAGTTCTGTGTAAAGACATACCGCAGCATAAAAGCCAGACTAATATATCCCTGCTCTAAACCATTTCAGCACCTAACAATATACAGTAAAAAATTGTGTGTAAATGCATTAATGCCACCTCTGAGCAGCATTAAACAATCTGTGTGAAGACACCTAATTGCCACTTCAGAAGCGCTTCTTTGCCACCTTCTGTGTATAGTAAATTTGGTATTATATTGTATGGATTTCACCACTGCACGTTATAAACTGCAGTAACTGTTTAAAGAAAATACGCCACTTGTGTGTCATCCGTGTCAATCAACAATACAACTGTCACAAAAATATTAAGGAAACTAGTTAACCGTCATTGCTGAACAACACCGAAAAAGTGCCTAACCACTTAAAGGCAAGGGTGTTAGGTTACAGATTAACAAGCCTGATCAATAAAGTTTGACACGGCCATCTTTTCAGTAAAAATAGTAGCGTTCGCTACCCTAATAACATAAAAACTCTATAACAATGTTTGAAACGCTTGGTCTTAACATTAAAATTGAATAATAACACATTTTTAACTAACGTTACTCGGTAACCAAATGAAGTGTTGATAGCCAAGTCACAGGCTAACAACACATACATGCCAATTCTGTAAGTGATTCATACTGTATTTATGAACACACAGCAAGGACTGTCGATTATTCAGCTCGCGTAACTACCGTGCAAAGTTAAGATTCACATCTCACGTGCGATTATGTATAATGTTGCAAAAAGCTGGAGGACGTAAGTTACCCGCTAATGCTAACGTGCTAGCTGCTATATTTCACATCTAGCATTAGCTAACAGCCGACGATGAAGCTGTGTGATAGTCACCAAATTCATTTTGCGCTTCATATGATCAAATTAATTACCTGTTTATGTTTACAAGTATGTATAATCTGATTTTTCGTCACAGAAAAACACATACGTCGGTCACCACCAACCGAAACAGGCCGCTAGTTTACATACATGCGCGTGCACACACGCCTCCCAGCGCATGCGCAGCTCAGATCAATGAGCTGAGAAAACAACTAGAGGCGCTAGTACACTGAATCTAGATTCTCTAAAAGGCGGTACACTCTGGCTCATAAAGAAAATGTTTGATTATCAGTTTAATTTTATATACTCCAAAAACGTTTTAGGCTGTTTAGAGATATTTGAAAAGTCAAATAACATATAAGGATGTCATAATTTGTCATAGGATGCATTCATCTACTAGAATAGGCCATTTATAGGCCCATTTATTGAGTTTAGTAAGCAAAGTGGACAGTGATCTGTCTACTGATGGTTATCATAGACTTTTGGTTGTAAAGTGAATTTTTTTTGTTAGTGTTTTTGTAAATGTGGTGAGTTCAGCCTATTAGAGGAGTCAGAAGAAGATATTTGGACTATAGCTTAAGCTACGTTATAAAATATGGCACAATGGCTGGAAAGTTACAGCAAAATGTATTAAAGATGCACTCAAGAACTATATTTGTTGTGCTGCCTGATATGAGATTTGTCTTGGACTTCACATAAACGCTAAAAGTTTCACTTGCCACTGCTTTCCATTACTAAACACAGATAATTATGCAAGGGATAGACTCCAATAACAGGTATACAGCTGGTTGTGTGATCTCAACATGTTGGCTACCTGCTCCATGTAAAATAAAACAGTTTTATTAGGCTACTGATATGACAGAGGCCATTTATCTCATGTGAGATGAAAACCTTTTTAATAAGGTTAATGACTGAATGCAACTTTAACCTTAATCTAATATTGTTGTCCTCTGCTCTGCTACTAAATCTATAGGAATTTATGAATACAAATACTTGCATTGATATTTTCTAACATATACAATAGCTTATTATATATATTTTATATATTGAACTCTAATCACCTGGCGTCGTCGACCATCTACATTCTAAATCGTACTTTGAACATGTTTCCACCAAAAAATGTCCAAATACTTTGTTGAACAGTACAGCTAAAATAAATACAACTGCAGCAAACATTATTATTGGGTAGAAGTTCATTTTATTGTTCATATAAATGTCTTTCTAAATGAACATTATTGTGAATGAGAGTTTGCAGTCTGAACTGAATGTAGTTAGATTGTGAGAATGTATTGAATGAGTCTTCACATTCACAGGGCCCTAACAGGAGAGCCAAGGAGCCCCCATTGTCCAAGAGCTTTGTTAAGGCCTAGTATATAGACTATGGAGGAAACATATTCAAGAATAAATAAACATTTGTTCGGGACATTCATTAAACTGAACAGGTTGAGGTTTGAGGTTTACAGGTACATATATTAATATTCGATCAGTCAGAAAGACTCGTTATAGTGGAGGAGAAAGTGCTATTGGTAACTTTGCAACTACATGTCAACTTATTCTACTAACCCAAATCCTAACCCTAACCTGTCTACTACAGTCTATTGATACTCTAATGAGAGTTAGTTGACATGTAGTTGCAAAGTTACATAATAAACATTATAAACTTATAGTAGAATGTCTAAAGTGGACCATTAAATTAAAGTGTGACCTCTTTCTCTGTTTTGCATCTCAGTGAAAGGCAAATCACACTTTCTGATTAGTGCCGGAAAACACTCCACTTTACATTGATTTATTTTATTAATCAATATATATATAAATATCATAATATGATTTCTCCACTGAATAAACTTACAACAAAAATAAACCTCAAACAATTTATGAAACATAAACATTAGACACAGTGGTATTTAATATTATACCACACAAAAAGTGTGACCTTTCAAAAAAAGGACACATCCAAAGTGCAAACTGACTGGATTGAGGAAGTTGTGTAAAATGACTCTCCAGTCAAGTTCAAATTACAGACATTTCCAGCTTGTGTCACTCAAAAAGATTTGTAGAAGTGCATCCAAATCTCTCTCTCTCTCTCTCTCTCTCTCTCTCATACATTTTACTCATTTATAAATTTTTATATCACTTCTACATGATATGAAGAGATATTTTTAAAACATGATGGTTCAGTATACTGCTGATCACGGTTTTGTAATGGCCAGGATGAATGGCGGTGCAGGTAAGAGTCCATTAGAGCTGTAGATGGGGCAGGCTTTAAATTCACAGGGCCAGTCTGTCCAGAGATAACGCACCGCAGTGATTGAAGCAGCTGTACACGGTGGTGTAGATACAAGGATATCATTTAAGCCATGTTTTATAATGGGAACAGGCAACCAACTGTTGTCCGATTCACACATTTTATCCTCAGAGCAGCAGATCTACAGTAGAAAAGAAAGCATACACAGTCAAGGTAAGTTGTAGCATTCTCATCTTAAAGGAAGGGTAGGCAAATTTGGAGAGGCTAGCAATAGCAATAGCGCGAGCAGGTGCGCGGAGGTATGCAAATACTTAGCTTGACAGGCAGGTATGACAGCCTATAATTGCATTCGGACCGAATACAGTGATTGGATGAAATCTTTTTCCACAGAAGACTTTTAATATTATAATTGTTTTAATATTTAGACCTCTTCTATTATTGATTGCTATCAGGATGTGAAGAGAGTTTCCACCAGTATAACAAATAGTGTTTATAAAAAACATTGCCTACCCTACCTTTAAAACCAGCCCTTGTTTGAATTCATTTTATTTATTTTTTTTAATCACAGTTTTCTAATTGAACATGTACTGGAATGTTTTTGAAGGTTATCTTACCTCAAAAAAATCCTTATCAAGACTGGCATTAACATCCTGATTAAACACGATGCTAATGAAAGACTGGTTGAGCATGGCCTGAGTAGGGAAAGGTCCTTGGAAAGACACGTTCTTCTCCCCATAGGCGACAGCTCTTGCTCCTAGCACAAGTCTGTACGCCACATCCTGTTTATCCTCTGGGTGGATACTATTGAACCCCCAAAAAACAGGCAAATCAGCATGTTAGAGTCCAGCACTTCCATTAAACTATTGGAATAACACTTTAACTACCAGTTTCTGCTCCTCCTCACCTTCCCCAGGGGGACTTTATATCAGGTACATCGATAGCAACAGCCATAAAGGTGTTCTTCATGCGCTCATTAGGGGCAAAGCCATAGTCTGCTGTCTGATGCCAGCGTATTTCTCTGAACCCATCAAGGTGATCGTTTTTGCGATATGTGCTTAGCTAGAAATGAAATGGAAGTTCAATTTAATTTCATGTTATAAGTATTGATGACATATAGCTCTTAAGATATTTTCCTTCCATTACTGACTATTTAAGGAAGTGGTGCTCGCTGCAGAGCCAAATGACACCCAGATCCCAGTCTCTTGATGTAATGGCTGGAGTTAAGTACGTTTAGTGTGTTGTTGGACTTTCTAGCTCCACCCATTACATCCAGCGAGGGGGAGCTGGACGTCAAGCTCCTCCCATTGGCTCTGCAGTGGGCAGCCTCTCTATTCAAGAGTACCTGTACGAATCCAAATGGGAAATCTAGTGCAGTTTGGCCATCCGAGCCTTCATGGAAAGCCATCCTCCAGTCGTCGATCATGGCAGGGAAAGAGCAGTTGTATACATCCCTGTTGTAGTTTGCATTAGCCTCACCTGAGACAAAGAGCAAAGGTAAAAATAGCAAGTCTTTGCACATGTTTTAAAGGGCTATAATTCTTCACCTGAGAAGTACTACCTTGGTACCATATGGCTCCTGTTATGGTCATGTTGAGTAATGGATGGATCATGGCATTCCACAGCACTGAACTCATCCATTTAGCAGAGATGTTCCCCGAGAAGTAACTTTGCATAGGCGGAGGGCTATAAGGAACACTGTAGTGAATTCAGGTACAGAAGTTGAGAATGTTAAATGAGAAGCAATTCACGTCTGTATTTTACAAACTATTCATTCAACCACATTTGCTTATGTAGGTCAATAACGTATTATACAAGTGTTCATGATAAAGAAAAGAACAATCTTTTAAAAATGTAGTTAAAAAATGTGCCAAGTTGTTGGAAATGTACTGCTTGTTTGTTTCAAGTGCAAGAAAGTTCATTTAACGTTTGGTATGGTACTTATTGGTAAAGTTTTTTAGGGAGTTTAAACCTGAACTAAACCCACCTTCTCATACACAGGTAAAATATTCTGATAATATTCGGACCTAGACACACAGTCATGATGGCGTGCAAGGTTCTTTTTTAATGTAATTTCCTTTTTTTTCTGCAAATTTTGTTAAAATATTTTTTTCTATGAAAGGGAGTCTTTGAAGAATAGAAAGTTCTATTTAAAATAGAAATCTTTTGTAACATTATAAACATTATTATCAACATTATAAATCTTTACTCTCACTTTTGATCAATTTAATGCATCCTTGCGGAAAAAAAGTATTAATTTCTTTCCCCCTAAATAAAATCCTACTTATACCAAACTTTTGAAGGTTTTCCTTTAAAAATCCCTCCTTTTAGTATTATACCTGGTCACTGAGCTCTTCAATCCACACTTGTGAAGCGACCTTGGTGTTGACCAGGCTTCCACAGGTGTGCCTCCCCAACACGTCTCTACTAGTCCGATGGGATATTTCAGTGTCTCATAGAGATAGCGACCAAAGAGCCAGCAAACTGCAGAGAAATGGCTGAATTGCTTTCCACCAAGTAATTCTTGAATGAGGAACACAAAAAGACAAACAGACATTTCTCTTCAGGGCAGACCTTTTGCTAACAATTTATCATCTAGAAAAAAAAACAGGTTGGACATCATTCTTAAGATAAAACAGGAATGCAACAAATATCCCATTTTAGCTGATTTGTAAGAACGTATTCGGTATGCCATACCTGCTGTTGGTCGGGACCAAGGAATTTCCACTCCTGCGAGATCAATTAGTTCCTTCTCGCTCTTCTCCAACGCAGCCTGGAAGATCCTCACGTCAGGGAACTTAGACGCCATGGCCAGCTCCTCTGTTGCATTGATCACCTTTTGAAGAACGAGACATTTTGGGGTTAACTACACATCTGAAAGATGTCAACTTAAAGAGTTAAGAGAAATTTACTCACTTGACCAACAGTGAATGCCATGTTACTTTGTCCACTACATAACCAGATGTCTCCAAAGAGCACATCTGTAAGAGTGATTGAGCTGTTAGTTGTACTCTGAGATGCAGTCAATATGTAGGGACCACCGGCCTCCACAGGATTGAGAGTTGTGCGCCAAATACCTGTGAGACATTGAAGCCAGATTGTTCTGAATTCTTCTAAATTATTCATTAAATGATCTCCTTTTGTGTTTCGCAGAAGAAAGTCATTCATACAGGTTTGAAATGACAAGACTCATATGACACTTACCATTGATTACAGGAACAGAGTGTGCAGACACTTTGTGTGGTCCAGACAATGACACCACAACCTTGGCTCCTGTCTGTCCAAATCCCCACACAACTGCTTTGGCTGGGGCTTTCTGCAGAACCATGTGATTCCCATAATAAGAAGAGAATCGTAACACTTCCGCTGGGAATACAAAGAAATTAACATAAGCTTTTAAATAATGGTAAGATAAGAGTGCATTGTAGTGATGGCGAAGGTCAACGTTATGAATCGGTTCTTCGAACAGTTACAGTAATTTAATAGATTTTGGGTGTTTCTGGCTGCATCCTATAGTAAGGCTGCCATGTCATGAAACAACATCGAAGGCCGTATCAGTTTCAAGGATCCTTGGAAGGTGGTCTTTGTTTTGCACCCTTATTTCGGCATATTTTGAAAGATGCATCAAGTGTATCATTCACATCTCCCAATTACCCACAATCAAAATTGGCAGAAAATTAGTCTGCACTGAGCTTGTCCAATTTCATTATGAAATGCAAGGAAAAAAATGTAAAACATTTTCAAAGATTAAGGCATGCTGTAAATAAGTCACATAATTCTAAACTGCCCATGACGTGATTGGTTGTCATTTGCAGTATTGCATTAATTGTACATTAATTTACAAGCTGCATTTCAATCATTTTTAGATGTAGTTATTTGGGTTTATTTTATTTTTTACAAAATAGGCTAATTCTTGTGTTTTGTATACCTCCGTGTTATGAGTATTTAAGGCGGCATTACTAGACTTTATCATTCTATCTGAGGAAAACTAAACTAAGCCATGCTGGGCAAAAAAACTAAACAAAACGTCATGACGCTAATACGTCATGACGTGATCCTCCACCATCCCCGCCCGCGTGACATATCACATGCATGTAAACCACAGTCTATGATGTAAACAAACACGTCCTAAAAAAAAAAATCCTGTGTAAGCTAAGCACACACTTATGTTTATTACGCGTTTTTGCTAAAACGTATACAATCAGGATGTTTTATTTTTAGTATTTCTGCTCTCGTTTTTAGTAAGTTCTTTGCGTCCTTCAGTCAAATTATTGGAACACTCTGTTTATACGCATTTACACTAACGTTAAATGTTTAGAATCAGCTCAAGCATAGTTTTAGGGAACAGCTCGTTCCGACCGATTCCTGAACAAAACGTCCGGTTTAGTGGTCATTCATTCATTCAGAATTCGTTCACTGAAAAGATCCAGACTCTTTCACAGACAACACCGATACTGCATTGCCTATGCTTGCACTTTCAGCTGGTCTGGATTTCACATAATGTAAAATTGCACACGTTTACGCTTAACTGATTTATTTTTGCGCTCGAGTTCAATAAAACCATCTGTAGGCCTACAGCGTCAGACAGAATATGCACATATGCATGTCAAAACCTGTTTGAAAAGGGCATTGCAAGACACGCTGAAACAATTCAATCAATCATATGTAATTAGCTGTATATTGACTTACCTGCCGAGAAAACACTGGAAAATGCGCTCAAAACTAATGAGAAGATCAGCGGAATCAACATCTTCACAAGTAGTTCAAAACAAGGAAGTGCATGTGAACACCGCAGTGCAGAACAGTGTACAGTGCAGTCTACGCAGAACTGAGCATTCTATGGTGCCAAAACCAGTATCTTAACATTCCTCAACAGTTTTACCGGATATTGTCACAGTCTGTGAATGTGACATTTTCACATTACGGATGTTAAGTGTCTAAACTAATGACTTTTGATATAAAACTTAAATAGTAATAGCAAATAATTACAAAACTCTAAATGATCCATGATCCACAGGAATACTCCAGACAGTCTTTTAAAATATACAACTTATATAACTTACATAAACACGCAATACAGCCAAATTGCTCCACGTCATTTATTTTTGTGGAAAGCCAGTCCAGGCCTGAGCGGCGGTCATATTTTGTACCGCCATGCGGCCATGCGGTACATCTAGTTTTTATTAGGTTAAACAGTGAATGGATAACGTTTTTAATTAAGCGTTTTTAATTTAAGTCCCACCCACAATTGGTCTGGACCATCCAAAACTGGAATCCTGGCGCGTGCCTGGTTCGCGCTTAAGTAAAAAAAAAATAAAATAAAAAAACAATTCTGGATATAATAAAAAATGGATATAATAATTAATCAAATGTAATAAAATATGTGCATTAATCTATCAATTTCTATATATCTCTTTATATCTATATATCTATAAATATATATGGTCACACTTTAGTTTAGATTCAAATTATTGGGTGATTGAGGGATGTAGAATATGTTCATGCAGAATAAGGCATTAATATGTGCTTTATAAGTACTAATAATCAGCCAATATCCTAGTAATATGCATGCTAATAAACAACTAGTTAATAGTGAGAATTGGACCCTAAACTAAAGTGTTACCTTAAACATGAAAAAATAATAAATCAATTTAAAACTACAGTAAAAAGGTAGTGTCATACTCACTCTGTGTCCCTTGATGCCAGGGAGTCCAGGGGTTCCTGGGAATCCACGAGCACCCTGTGAAACAAGCAAGAGAATATAATCATTACGAAAGTGTGAATCTCTTTCCACCACACTTGATTATTTGACTAATCAGAAATAACGAGCATTTAAAATGTTTTCATTCCAGTGAGCATTCTTGTGCAATACTTCATAAGTTGACCATGTCTGCAATATGGCAGTAATTTGTGTGTATAAATGAGGAAAGCGTGTGTGAGCACCTGAGGCCCAGAAGGTCCACGCTCACCAGGACGACCTGCTTTGCCAGCTTCACCCTGAGTATAACACTAGAAACAGACTTACAGGTGAACCTGCAGATCCAGGGGGGCCATGAGCACCCATGGTGCCCTATAAGAGAGAAAACAACATTTTAAATAGAGGGCGACAGAGCTAGTGTGACCGCGAGGTGCGTGTGATGGGGCGAAGGTGGAGGTGAGTGTACCGTCGGGGCAGATGGGGCAGCATTCTCCGTCGGGAATCTCTGGATTGGCACAGTCTGATGTATCCTTGCAGATCACCTCGTCGCACATGATGGTCCCGCTGTCGCAGACGCAGATTTGGCAGGGCTCAGGTTTCCATACATCCTTGTCGTTGTAATTCTGACCTTCCAATGTACAGCTACCGAACGAGACTGTAAAGGACAACAGCTATGAATCAGCACAGAACTGTCAATCACATTCGCAATTCAGCAAACTACGGTGGGAATGATTTGAAGGGCCGACAGGTCCAGGGGGGCTATGACCATTTCGACATTTTATTTATATATATTGTCACGGGGGTGAAGAATCACACGACAAGGATAGCTCAAACAAAGTGCCCGGAGGGTGGATTTATTTACAAAGTGACAAAACCAGTGAAGGAATTAGGTGGGTGCTCCGGTGAAGTGCGTGTGGTCTTCCTTGTGGTACAGCGAGTCTGGGCTGTGTTCCTGCAAGGCTGATCGGTCACCCACTGCTTTCTAGAGAAAGATAGAGAACAGGCGTTAGAGTTCTGCCTCATGGAGAGGTATCTCACCCTCTGGCAAATCCCATGCGGCTTATGTGGCTGTTGCTTGATGGACCACAGCTGGGGCCGATCAGCCTGTGACGAGGGCGTGCAGGTGCTCCTCGTCTATTTCCAGGGCGACGCTGATGAGTCCTTGTGGTGCTCGTCACACTCCACACACGACCAGGGCCTCCTTTTCCACCGCGGCATAGTTTTTCTCGGCTGGGGTCAGCTTCCTGCTGATATACAAGACAGGGTGCTTCTCACCTTCCTGGCTCTGTGACAGGACGGCTCCCAGTCCAGTATCGGACGCATCTGTCTGTAGCAGGAAGGGGCAGCTAAAGTCCGGCGCTCGGAGTACCGGTTCCGAGGTGAGGGCTGTCTTAACATTTCGGAAGGCTTCCTCCTTTTCTGGTGTCCAGTGAACCTTCTCTGGCTGTCCCTTCCTAGTTAGGTCTGTCAGAGGGGCGGCTAAGGAGGAGAAGTTAGGGATGAAGCAGCGATAATATCCCGCCAACCCTAAAAATGCTTGTACCTGGGTCTTGGTTTCGGGCCTCGGGGTTGAGCGGATTGCCTCGACCTTTTTGTCTTGCGGTCGGATGAGACCTCTACCAACCTGGAAACCCAGGTATTTTGTCTCGAAGAGAGCGAGGTGGAATTTTCGTGGGTTAGCGGTAAGCCCAGCCCTCCGGAGCTCCGACAGCACCCTCCGCAGATGGTCCAGGTGCCACATGCCTCGGAGTGGATCACGACGTCATCGAGGTAGGCGGCGGCGTAGGCTTGGTGGGATCGTAGTAAGATGTCCATCATTCTTTGGAACGTGGCCAGTGCCCCGTGAAGGCCAAAGGGAAGGGTCCGGTACTGCCAGTGGCCACTAGGGGTGGAAAAAGCAGTTTTAGGCCTTGCATTTTCAGAGAGTGGTACCTGCCAGTAGCCCTTGGTGAGATCTAGTGTTGAGATGTACCGGGCCCTTCCCAACCGGTTCAGTAGCTCTAGGGTGGTACTTGGGTTCCTCATCCCGACAGCCTGTCGGTGTGAACGAGGAAGAGCACGAAGCAGACGGTCGATGACAACGCGTTCCACCACCTGACTGGCCGTTGGATCCCCCTCCAGCAGCCAGTGCTGCGTGAATCGTGTGTGTTCAGCGGCCTGGGCACGGGCTGGCCGACGGGGCTTATATTCCCAATCGAAGAAGTACTGAGCAGCGCATATCGGAGACAAACCCAGACGGGCCAAAATTTCATTGTAGTGCCTGGCGGTGGCGGCGGGGAGAGAAAAGTATGTGCGCTGCGCCTCACCGGTCAGGAGAGGGGCCAAAAGCTGTGCCCAGTCATCGTGCTGCCAACCTTCATTGGTGGCCGTGGCTTCAAACATCTGTAGGTACGCCTCTACGCCATTGTGTGGGGTCATTTTCGGTAACAACTTGGCAGCTTGTGCTCGGGGGTCCGGCAGCGGAACATGTTGAGCGGCACGCAGTGCTGCGTGCTCCTGCTCACTCTCACCCTGGCGGGTGGCGAGATGCTCAACTATTTGTTGCTGGCGGATGCTAACCTCGGTGAGCCGTTTGAGAATTTCTTCCATGTTGGGGGAGGAGCGCTCACCTATGGCAGAACCAGAGATAGAAGAGAAGAAAAAGAGAGAGAAAAAAACAAACAAATAAAAAAAGACAAAAAAAAACAATGAGAGGTGAAAGAGCTCGTTTGTCAGTGATTCTTCACTCTTTTGCCCGCATTCTCCACCAGTGTCACGGGGTTGAAGAATCACACGACAAGGATAGCTCAAACAAAGTGCCCGGAGGGTGGATTTATTTACAAAGTGACAAAACCAGTGAAG